>NW_027276703.1:0-36103 GCF_030028105.1 Mobula birostris | reverse complement strand
GGCTGCCGGAGGAAGATGTCTGTGTGTGAGGGTCTCTCCCTCATAGCTGTCGGAGGAAGGACTGTGTTTGTGAGGGTCTATTCCTCACGGCTGCCGGAGGAAGGACTGTGTCTGTGAGGGTCTCTCCCTGACGGATGCCAGAGGAAGGAGTCTGTGTGTGAGGGTCTCTCCCTCACGGCTGCCGGAGTAAGGACTGTCTGTGTGTGAGGGTCTCTCCCTCATACCTGTTGGAGGAAGGACTGTGTGTGTGAGGGACTCTCCCTCACGGCTGCCGGAGGAAGGTCTGTGTGTGTGTGAGGGTTTCTCCCTCATCCCTGCCGGAGGAAGGTATCTGTGGGTGAGGGTCTCTCCCTCACGGCTGCCGGAGGAAGAACTGTGTGTCAGGTTCTCTCCCTCACGGCTGCCGGAGGAAGGACTGTGTGTGTCAGGGTCTCTCCCTGACGGCTGTCGGAGGAAGGACTGTGTGTGTCAGGGTCTCTCCCCTCATACCTGCCGGAGGAAGGAATGTGTGTGTGAGGGTCTCTCCCTCATACCTGTTGGAGGAAGGTGTCTGTGTGTGTGAGGGTCTCTGCCTCACGGCTGTCGAAGGAAGGACTGCGTGTGTGAGGGTCTCTCCCTCATACCTACCAGAGAAAGGACGGTGTGTATGAGGGTCTCTCCCTCTCTCCCTCATACCTGCCGAAGGAATGTTTGTGTGTGTGTGTCAGGGTCTCTCACTCACGGCTGCCGCAGGAAGGATGGTGTGTGTGAGGGTCTCTCGCTCACGGCAGCCGGAGGAAGGTGTCTGTGTGTGAGGGTCTCTCCCTCATACATGCCGGAGGAAGGACTGTGTGTGTGAGGATCTCTCCCTCACGGCTGCTGGAGGAAGGTGTCTGTGTGTGAGGGTCTCTCCCTCATACATGCCGGTGGAAGGACTGTGTGGGTGATGGTCTCTCCCTCACGGCTGCCGGAGGAAGGTGTCTGTGTGTGTGAGGGTCTCTGCCTCATACCTGCCGGAGGAAGGACTGTGTGTGTGAGGGTCTCTCCCTGACGGATGCCAGAGGAAGGAGTCTGTGTGTGAGGGTCTCTCCCTCACGGCTGCCGGAGTACGGACTGTCTGTGTGTGAGGGTCTCTCCCTCATACCTGTTGGAGGAAGGACTGTGTGTGTGAGGGACTCTCTCTCACGGCTGCCGGAGGAAGGTCTGTGTGTGTGTGAGGGTCTCTCCCTCATCCCTGCCGGAGGAAGGACTGTGTGTCAGGTTCTCTCCCTCACGGCTGCCGAAGGAAGGACTGTGTGTGTGAGGGTCTCTCCCTGACGGCTGTCGGAGGAAGGACTGTGTGTGTCAGGGTCTCTCCCTCATACCTGCCGGAGGAAGGACTGTGTGTGTGAGGTTCCCTCCCTCACGGCTGCCGGAGGAAGGACTGCGTGTGTGACGTTCCCTCCCTCACGGCTGACGGAGGAAGGAATGTGTGTGTGAGGGTCTCTCCCTCATACCTGTTGGAGGAAGGTGTCTGTGTGTGTGAGGGTCTCTGCCTCACTGCTGTCGAAGGAAGGGCTGTGTGTGTGAGGGTCTCTCCCTCATACCTGCCGGAGAAAGGACGGTGTGTGTGAGGGTCTCTCCCTCTCTCCCTCATACCTGCCGAAGGAATGTTTCTGTGTGTGTGTCAGGGTCTCTCACTCACGGCTGCCGGAGGAAGGACGGTGTGTGTGAGGGTCTCTCGCTCACGGCAGCCGGAGGAAGGTGTCTGTGTGTGAGGGTCTCTCCCTCATACATGCCGGAGGATGGACTGTGTGTGTGAGGATCTCTCCCTCACGGCTGCTGGAGGAAGGTGTCTATGTGTGAGGGACTCTCCCTCATGCTTTTCGGAGGAAGGACTGTGTGTGTGAGGGTCTCTCCCTCATGACTGTCGGAGGAAGGACTGTTTGTGTGAGGGTCTCTCCCTCACGGATGCCGGAGGAAGGACTCTGTGTGAGGGTCTCTACCTCACGGATGCCGGAGGAAGGTGTCTGTCTGTCAGGGTCTCTCCCTCACGGCTGCGGAAGAAGGACTGTATGTGTGAGGGGCTCTCCCTAATGCCTGCCGGAGGAAGGACGGTCTGTGTGAGGGTCTCTCCCTCATACCTGCCGGAGGAAGGTGTCTGTGTGTGAGGGTCTTTCCCTCACGGCTGCCGAAGGAAGGTGTCTCTGTGTGAGGGTCTCTCCGTCACGGCTGCTGGAGGAAGGATTGTTTGTGTGAGGATCTCTCCCTCAAGGATGCCAGAGGAAGGACAGTGTGTGTGAGGGTCTCTCCCTCACGGGTGCTGGAGGAAGGACTGTGTGTGTGAGGGTCTCTCCCTCATGGCTGCCGGAGGAAGGACTGTGTGTGTGAGGGTCTCTGCCTCACGGATGCCGGAGGAAATGTTTGTGTGTGAGGGTCTCTCACTCATACCTGTCGGAGGAAGGACTGTGTGTGTGAGGGTCTCTCCCTCACAGCTGCCGGAGGAAGGACTGTGTGTATGAGGGTCTCTCCCTCACGGCTGCCGGAGGAAGGACTGTGTGTGTGATGGTCTCTCCCTCACGGATGCCGGAGGAAGGTGTCTGTCTGTCAGGGTCTCTCCCTCACGGCTGCGGAGGAAGGACTGTGTGTGTGAGGGTCTCTCCCTCACGGCAGCCGGAGGAAGGACTCTGTGTGTCAGGGTCTCTCCCTCACGGCTGCCGGAGGAAGGACTGTGTGTGTGAGGGTCTCTCTCTCACGGCTGCAGGAGGAAGGACTCTGTGTGTGTGAGGTTCACGCACTCACGGCCGCCGGAGGAAGGAATGTGTGTGTGTGAGGGTCTCTCCCTCACGGCTGTCGGAGAAAGGACTGTGTGTGTGAGGGTCTCTCCCTCATACCTGCCGGAGGAAGGACTGTGTGTGTGAGGGTCTCTCCCTCACGGCTACTGGAGGAAGGTATCTGTGTGTGAGGGTCTCTCCCTCATGCCTTTCGGAGAAGGTACTGTGTGTGTGAGGGTCTCTCCCTCACGGCTGCCGGAGGAAGGACTGTGTGTGAGGGTCTCTCCCTCACGGCTGCCGGAGGAAGGTGTCTGTGTGTGAGGGTCTCTGCCTCATACCTGCCGGAGGAAGGACTGTGTGTGTGAGGGTCTCTCCCTCACGGCTGCCGGAGGAAGGTGTCTGTGTGTCAGGGTCTCTCCCTCACGGCTGCCGGAGGAAGGACTGTGTGTGTGTGAGGGTCTCTCCCTCACGGCTGTCGGAGAAAGGACTGTGTGTGTGAGGGTCTCTCCCTCATGCCTTTCGGAGGAAGGACTGTCTGTGTGAGGGTCTCTCCCTCACGGGCTGCCGGAGGAATGTGTCTGTGTGTGTGAGGGCCTCTCCTTCACGGCTGCCGGAGGAAGGACTGTGTGTGTCAGGGTCTCTCCCTCACGGCTGCCAGAGGAAGGAGTCTGTGTGTGAGGGTCTCTCCTTTACGGCTGCTGGAGGAAGGACTGTGTGTGTGAGGGTCTCTCCCTCCTACCTGACAAAGGAAGGACTGTGTGTGTGAAGGTCTCTCCCTCACTGCTGCCGGAGGAAGGTGTTTGTGTCTCTCACTCATACCTGTCGGAGGAAGTACTGTGTGTCTGAGGGTCTCTCCCTCACGGCTGCTGGAGGAAGGAGTCTGTGTGTGAGGGTCTCTCCCTCATACCTGCTGGAGGAAGGACTGTGTGTGTGAGGGTCTCTCCCTCACGGCTGCTGGAGGAAGGAGTCTGTGTGTGAGGGTCTCTCCCTCATACCTGCTGGAGGAAGGACTGTGTGTGTGAGGGTCTCTCCCTCACAGCTGCCGGAGGAACGACTGTGTGTGTGTGAGGGTCTCTCCCTCACGGCTTTCGGAGGAAGGACTGTGTGTATGAGGGTCTCTCCCTCACGGCTGCCGGAGGAAGGACTGTGTGTGTGAGGGTCTCTCCCTCACGGCTGCAAAAGGAAGGACTGTGTGTGTGAGGGTCTCTCCCTCAAGGCTGCCGGAGGAAGGACTGTGTGTGTGAGGGTCTCTCCCTCACGGCTGCCGGAGGAAGGACTGTGTGTGTCAGGGTCTCTCCCTCATACCTGCTAGAGGAAGGACTGTGTGTGTGAGGGTCTCTCCTTCACGGCTGTTGAAGGAAGGCCTGTGTGTGAGGGTCTCTCCCTCATACCTGTCGGAGGAAGGACTGTGTGTGTGAGGGTCTCTCCCTCACGGCTGCCGGAGGAAGGTGTCTCTGTGTGAGGGTCTCTCCCTCACGGCTGCCGGAGGAAGGAGTCCGTGTGTCAGGGTCTCTCCCTCACGGTTGCGGAGGAAGGACTGTGTGTGTGAGGGTCTCTCCTTCATGCCTGTCGAAGGAAGGACTGTGTGTGTGAGGGTTTCTCCCTCGTACCTGCCGGAGGAAGGTGTCTGTGCGTGTGAGGGTCTCTGCCTCATACCTGCCGGAGGAAGTACTGTGTGTGTGAGGGTCTCTCCCTCACGGCTCCCGGAGGAAGGACTGTGTGTGTGTGAGGGTCTCTCTCTCACGGCTGCTGGAGAAAGGACTGTGTGTGTGAGGGTCTCTCCCTCATACCTCCCGGAGGAAGGACTGTGTGTGTGAGGGTCTCTCCCTCACGGCTGCTGGAGGAAGGTGTCTGTGTGTGAGGGTCTCTCCCTCATGGCTGTCGGAGGAAGGACAGTTTGTGTGAGGGTCTCTCCTCACGGCTGCCGGAAGAAGGACAGTGTGTGAGGGTCTCTCCCTCAAGGCTGCCGAATGAAGCTGTCTGTCTGTGAGGGTCTCTCCCTCACGGCTGCTGGAGGAAGGTGTCTGTGTGTGAGGGTCTCTCCCTCACGGCTGCCGGACGAAGGACTGTGTGTGTCAGGGTCTCTCCCTCATACCTGCCGGAGGAAGGACTGTGTGTGTGAGGTTCTCTCCCTCATACCTGCCGGAGGAAGGTGTCTGTGTGTGAGGGTCTCTCCCTCATACCTCTTGGAGGAAGGACTGTGTGTGTGAGGGTCTCTCCCTCACGGATGCTGGAGGAAGGACTGTGTGTGGAGGGTCTCTCCCTCACGGCAGCCGGAGGAAGGAGTCTCTCTGTGAGGGTCTCTCCCTCAAACCTGCCGGAGGAAGGACTGTGTGTGTGAGGGTCTCTCCCTCACAGCTGCCGGAGGAAGGACTGTGTGTCTGAGTGTCTCTCACTCACGGCTGCCGGAGGAAGGACTGTGTGTGTGAGAGTCTCTCCCTCATGGCTGCCGGAGGAAGGACTGTGTGTGTGAGGGTCTCTCCCTCACAGCTGCTGGAGGAAGGACTGTGTGTGTGATGGGCTCTCCCTCACGGCTGCCGGAGGAAGATGTCTGTGTGTGAGGGTCTCTCCCTCATAGCTGTCGGAGGAAGGACTGTGTTTGTGAGGGTCTATTCCTCACGGCTGCCGGAGGAAGGACTGTGTCTGTGAGGGTCTCTCCCTGACGGATGCCAGAGGAAGGAGTCTGTGTGTGAGGGTCTCTCCCTCACGGCTGCCGGAGTAAGGACTGTCTGTGTGTGAGGGTCTCTCCCTCATACCTGTTGGAGGAAGGACTGTGTGTGTGAGGGACTCTCCCTCACGGCTGCCGGAGGAAGGTCTGTGTGTGTGTGAGGGTTTCTCCCTCATCCCTGCCGGAGGAAGGTATCTGTGGGTGAGGGTCTCTCCCTCACGGCTGCCGGAGGAAGAACTGTGTGTCAGGTTCTCTCCCTCACGGCTGCCGGAGGAAGGACTGTGTGTGTCAGGGTCTCTCCCTGACGGCTGTCGGAGGAAGGACTGTGTGTGTCAGGGTCTCTCCCTCATACCTGCCGGAGGAAGGAATGTGTGTGTGAGGGTCTCTCCCTCATACCTGTTGGAGGAAGGTGTCTGTGTGTGTGAGGGTCTCTGCCTCACGGCTGTCGAAGGAAGGACTGCGTGTGTGAGGGTCTCTCCCTCATACCTACCAGAGAAAGGACGGTGTGTATGAGGGTCTCTCCCTCTCTCCCTCATACCTGCCGAAGGAATGTTTGTGTGTGTGTGTCAGGGTCTCTCACTCACGGCTGCCGCAGGAAGGATGGTGTGTGTGAGGGTCTCTCGCTCACGGCAGCCGGAGGAAGGTGTCTGTGTGTGAGGGTCTCTCCCTCATACATGCCGGAGGAAGGACTGTGTGTGTGAGGATCTCTCCCTCACGGCTGCTGGAGGAAGGTGTCTGTGTGTGAGGGTCTCTCCCTCATACATGCCGGTGGAAGGACTGTGTGGGTGATGGTCTCTCCCTCACGGCTGCCGGAGGAAGGTGTCTGTGTGTGTGAGGGTCTCTGCCTCATACCTGCCGGAGGAAGGACTGTGTGTGTGAGGGTCTCTCCCTGACGGATGCCAGAGGAAGGAGTCTGTGTGTGAGGGTCTCTCCCTCACGGCTGCCGGAGTACGGACTGTCTGTGTGTGAGGGTCTCTCCCTCATACCTGTTGGAGGAAGGACTGTGTGTGTGAGGGACTCTCTCTCACGGCTGCCGGAGGAAGGTCTGTGTGTGTGTGAGGGTCTCTCCCTCATCCCTGCCGGAGGAAGGACTGTGTGTCAGGTTCTCTCCCTCACGGCTGCCGAAGGAAGGACTGTGTGTGTGAGGGTCTCTCCCTGACGGCTGTCGGAGGAAGGACTGTGTGTGTCAGGGTCTCTCCCTCATACCTGCCGGAGGAAGGACTGTGTGTGTGAGGTTCCCTCCCTCACGGCTGCCGGAGGAAGGACTGCGTGTGTGACGTTCCCTCCCTCACGGCTGACGGAGGAAGGAATGTGTGTGTGAGGGTCTCTCCCTCATACCTGTTGGAGGAAGGTGTCTGTGTGTGTGAGGGTCTCTGCCTCACTGCTGTCGAAGGAAGGGCTGTGTGTGTGAGGGTCTCTCCCTCATACCTGCCGGAGAAAGGACGGTGTGTGTGAGGGTCTCTCCCTCTCTCCCTCATACCTGCCGAAGGAATGTTTCTGTGTGTGTGTCAGGGTCTCTCACTCACGGCTGCCGGAGGAAGGACGGTGTGTGTGAGGGTCTCTCGCTCACGGCAGCCGGAGGAAGGTGTCTGTGTGTGAGGGTCTCTCCCTCATACATGCCGGAGGATGGACTGTGTGTGTGAGGATCTCTCCCTCACGGCTGCTGGAGGAAGGTGTCTATGTGTGAGGGACTCTCCCTCATGCTTTTCGGAGGAAGGACTGTGTGTGTGAGGGTCTCTCCCTCATGACTGTCGGAGGAAGGACTGTTTGTGTGAGGGTCTCTCCCTCACGGATGCCGGAGGAAGGACTCTGTGTGAGGGTCTCTACCTCACGGATGCCGGAGGAAGGTGTCTGTCTGTCAGGGTCTCTCCCTCACGGCTGCGGAAGAAGGACTGTATGTGTGAGGGGCTCTCCCTAATGCCTGCCGGAGGAAGGACGGTCTGTGTGAGGGTCTCTCCCTCATACCTGCCGGAGGAAGGTGTCTGTGTGTGAGGGTCTTTCCCTCACGGCTGCCGAAGGAAGGTGTCTCTGTGTGAGGGTCTCTCCGTCACGGCTGCTGGAGGAAGGATTGTTTGTGTGAGGATCTCTCCCTCAAGGATGCCAGAGGAAGGACAGTGTGTGTGAGGGTCTCTCCCTCACGGGTGCTGGAGGAAGGACTGTGTGTGTGAGGGTCTCTCCCTCATGGCTGCCGGAGGAAGGACTGTGTGTGTGAGGGTCTCTGCCTCACGGATGCCGGAGGAAATGTTTGTGTGTGAGGGTCTCTCACTCATACCTGTCGGAGGAAGGACTGTGTGTGTGAGGGTCTCTCCCTCACAGCTGCCGGAGGAAGGACTGTGTGTATGAGGGTCTCTCCCTCACGGCTGCCGGAGGAAGGACTGTGTGTGTGATGGTCTCTCCCTCACGGATGCCGGAGGAAGGTGTCTGTCTGTCAGGGTCTCTCCCTCACGGCTGCGGAGGAAGGACTGTGTGTGTGAGGGTCTCTCCCTCACGGCAGCCGGAGGAAGGACTCTGTGTGTCAGGGTCTCTCCCTCACGGCTGCCGGAGGAAGGACTGTGTGTGTGAGGGTCTCTCTCTCACGGCTGCAGGAGGAAGGACTCTGTGTGTGTGAGGTTCACGCACTCACGGCCGCCGGAGGAAGGAATGTGTGTGTGTGAGGGTCTCTCCCTCACGGCTGTCGGAGAAAGGACTGTGTGTGTGAGGGTCTCTCCCTCATACCTGCCGGAGGAAGGACTGTGTGTGTGAGGGTCTCTCCCTCACGGCTACTGGAGGAAGGTATCTGTGTGTGAGGGTCTCTCCCTCATGCCTTTCGGAGAAGGTACTGTGTGTGTGAGGGTCTCTCCCTCACGGCTGCCGGAGGAAGGACTGTGTGTGAGGGTCTCTCCCTCACGGCTGCCGGAGGAAGGTGTCTGTGTGTGAGGGTCTCTGCCTCATACCTGCCGGAGGAAGGACTGTGTGTGTGAGGGTCTCTCCCTCACGGCTGCCGGAGGAAGGTGTCTGTGTGTCAGGGTCTCTCCCTCACGGCTGCCGGAGGAAGGACTGTGTGTGTGTGAGGGTCTCTCCCTCACGGCTGTCGGAGAAAGGACTGTGTGTGTGAGGGTCTCTCCCTCATGCCTTTCGGAGGAAGGACTGTCTGTGTGAGGGTCTCTCCCTCACGGCTGCCGGAGGAATGTGTCTGTGTGTGTGAGGGCCTCTCCTTCACGGCTGCCGGAGGAAGGACTGTGTGTGTCAGGGTCTCTCCCTCACGGCTGCCAGAGGAAGGAGTCTGTGTGTGAGGGTCTCTCCTTTACGGCTGCTGGAGGAAGGACTGTGTGTGTGAGGGTCTCTCCCTCCTACCTGACAAAGGAAGGACTGTGTGTGTGAAGGTCTCTCCCTCACTGCTGCCGGAGGAAGGTGTTTGTGTCTCTCACTCATACCTGTCGGAGGAAGTACTGTGTGTCTGAGGGTCTCTCCCTCACGGCTGCTGGAGGAAGGAGTCTGTGTGTGAGGGTCTCTCCCTCATACCTGCTGGAGGAAGGACTGTGTGTGTGAGGGTCTCTCCCTCACGGCTGCTGGAGGAAGGAGTCTGTGTGTGAGGGTCTCTCCCTCATACCTGCTGGAGGAAGGACTGTGTGTGTGAGGGTCTCTCCCTCACAGCTGCCGGAGGAACGACTGTGTGTGTGTGAGGGTCTCTCCCTCACGGCTTTCGGAGGAAGGACTGTGTGTATGAGGGTCTCTCCCTCACGGCTGCCGGAGGAAGGACTGTGTGTGTGAGGGTCTCTCCCTCACGGCTGCAAAAGGAAGGACTGTGTGTGTGAGGGTCTCTCCCTCAAGGCTGCCGGAGGAAGGACTGTGTGTGTGAGGGTCTCTCCCTCACGGCTGCCGGAGGAAGGACTGTGTGTGTCAGGGTCTCTCCCTCATACCTGCTAGAGGAAGGACTGTGTGTGTGAGGGTCTCTCCTTCACGGCTGTTGAAGGAAGGCCTGTGTGTGAGGGTCTCTCCCTCATACCTGTCGGAGGAAGGACTGTGTGTGTGAGGGTCTCTCCCTCACGGCTGCCGGAGGAAGGTGTCTCTGTGTGAGGGTCTCTCCCTCACGGCTGCCGGAGGAAGGAGTCCGTGTGTCAGGGTCTCTCCCTCACGGTTGCGGAGGAAGGACTGTGTGTGTGAGGGTCTCTCCTTCATGCCTGTCGAAGGAAGGACTGTGTGTGTGAGGGTTTCTCCCTCGTACCTGCCGGAGGAAGGTGTCTGTGCGTGTGAGGGTCTCTGCCTCATACCTGCCGGAGGAAGTACTGTGTGTGTGAGGGTCTCTCCCTCACGGCTCCCGGAGGAAGGACTGTGTGTGTGTGAGGGTCTCTCTCTCACGGCTGCTGGAGAAAGGACTGTGTGTGTGAGGGTCTCTCCCTCATACCTCCCGGAGGAAGGACTGTGTGTGTGAGGGTCTCTCCCTCACGGCTGCTGGAGGAAGGTGTCTGTGTGTGAGGGTCTCTCCCTCATGCCTTTCGGAGGAGGGACTGTGTGTGTGAGGGTCTCTCCCTCATGACTGCTGGAGAAGGACTGTGTGTGTGATGCTCTCTCCCTCACGGCTGCCGGAGGAAGGTGTCTGTGTGTGAGGGTCTCTCCCTCATGGCTGTCAGAGGAAGGACTGTTTGTGTGAGGGTCTCTCCTCACGGCTGCCGGAGGAAGGACAGTGTGTGAGGGTCTCTCCCTCAAGGCTGCCGAAGGAAGGTGTCTGTGTGTGAGGGTCTCTCCCTCACGGCTGCCGGAGGAAGGACTGTGTGTGTGAGGGTCTCTCCCTCATGCCTGCCGGAGGAAGGACTGTGTGTGTGAGGGTCTCTCCCTCATACCTGCCGGATGAAGGTGTCTGTGTGTGTGAGGGTCTCTCCCTCACGGCTGCTGGAGGAAGGACTGTGTGTGTGAGGGTCTCTCCCTCACGGCTGACGGAGGAAGGAATGTGTGTGTGTGAGGGTCTCTCCCTCACGGCTACTGGAGGAAGGTGTCTGTGTGTGAGGGTCTCTCCCTCATGCCTTTCGGAGGTGGTACTGTGTGTGTGAGGGTCTCTCCCTCACGGCTGCCGGAGGAAGGACTGTGTGTGAGGGTCTCTCCCTCACGGCTGCCGGAGGAAGGTGTCTGTGTGTCAGGGTCTCTCCCTCACGGCTGCAGAGGAAGGACTGTGTGTGTGAGGGCCTCTCGTTCACGGCTGCCGGAGGAAGTACTGTGTGTGTCAGGGTCTCTCCCTCCAACCTGCCAGGGGAAGGACTGTGTGTGTGAGGGTCTCTCCCTCACTGCTGCTGGAGGAAGGTGTCTCTGTGTGAGGGTCTCTCCGTCACGGCTGCTGGAGGAAGGATTGTTTGTGTGAGGATCTCTCCCTCAAGGATGCCAGAGGAAGGACAGTGTGTGTGAGGGTCTCTCCCTCACGGGTGCTGGAGGAAGGACTGTGTGTGTGAGGGTCTCTCCCTCATGGCTGCCGGAGGAAGGACTGTGTGTGTGAGGGTCTCTGCCTCACGGATGCCGGAGGAAATGTTTGTGTGTGAGGGTCTCTCACTCATACCTGTCGGAGGAAGGACTGTGTGTGTGAGGGTCTCTCCCTCACAGCTGCCGGAGGAAGGACTGTGTGTATGAGGGTCTCTCCCTCACGGCTGCCGGAGGAAGGACTGTGTGTGTGATGGTCTCTCCCTCACGGATGCCGGAGGAAGGTGTCTGTCTGTCAGGGTCTCTCCCTCACGGCTGCGGAGGAAGGACTGTGTGTGTGAGGGTCTCTCCCTCACGGCAGCCGGAGGAAGGACTCTGTGTGTCAGGGTCTCTCCCTCACGGCTGCCGGAGGAAGGACTGTGTGTGTGAGGGTCTCTCTCTCACGGCTGCAGGAGGAAGGACTCTGTGTGTGTGAGGTTCACGCACTCACGGCCGCCGGAGGAAGGAATGTGTGTGTGTGAGGGTCTCTCCCTCACGGCTGTCGGAGAAAGGACTGTGTGTGTGAGGGTCTCTCCCTCATACCTGCCGGAGGAAGGACTGTGTGTGTGAGGGTCTCTCCCTCACGGCTACTGGAGGAAGGTATCTGTGTGTGAGGGTCTCTCCCTCATGCCTTTCGGAGAAGGTACTGTGTGTGTGAGGGTCTCTCCCTCACGGCTGCCGGAGGAAGGACTGTGTGTGAGGGTCTCTCCCTCACGGCTGCCGGAGGAAGGTGTCTGTGTGTGAGGGTCTCTGCCTCATACCTGCCGGAGGAAGGACTGTGTGTGTGAGGGTCTCTCCCTCACGGCTGCCGGAGGAAGGTGTCTGTGTGTCAGGGTCTCTCCCTCACGGCTGCCGGAGGAAGGACTGTGTGTGTGTGAGGGTCTCTCCCTCACGGCTGTCGGAGAAAGGACTGTGTGTGTGAGGGTCTCTCCCTCATGCCTTTCGGAGGAAGGACTGTCTGTGTGAGGGTCTCTCCCTCACGGCTGCCGGAGGAATGTGTCTGTGTGTGTGAGGGCCTCTCCTTCACGGCTGCCGGAGGAAGGACTGTGTGTGTCAGGGTCTCTCCCTCACGGCTGCCAGAGGAAGGAGTCTGTGTGTGAGGGTCTCTCCTTTACGGCTGCTGGAGGAAGGACTGTGTGTGTGAGGGTCTCTCCCTCCTACCTGACAAAGGAAGGACTGTGTGTGTGAAGGTCTCTCCCTCACTGCTGCCGGAGGAAGGTGTTTGTGTCTCTCACTCATACCTGTCGGAGGAAGTACTGTGTGTCTGAGGGTCTCTCCCTCACGGCTGCTGGAGGAAGGAGTCTGTGTGTGAGGGTCTCTCCCTCATACCTGCTGGAGGAAGGACTGTGTGTGTGAGGGTCTCTCCCTGACGGCTGCTGGAGGAAGGAGTCTGTGTGTGAGGGTCTCTCCCTCATACCTGCTGGAGGAAGGACTGTGTGTGTGAGGGTCTCTCCCTCACAGCTGCCGGAGGAACGACTGTGTGTGTGTGAGGGTCTCTCCCTCACGGCTTTCGGAGGAAGGACTGTGTGTATGAGGGTCTCTCCCTCACGGCTGCCGGAGGAAGGACTGTGTGTGTGAGGGTCTCTCCCTCACGGCTGCAAAAGGAAGGACTGTGTGTGTGAGGGTCTCTCCCTCAAGGCTGCCGGAGGAAGGACTGTGTGTGTGAGGGTCTCTCCCTCACGGCTGCCGGAGGAAGGACTGTGTGTGTCAGGGTCTCTCCCTCATACCTGCTAGAGGAAGGACTGTGTGTGTGAGGGTCTCTCCTTCACGGCTGTTGAAGGAAGGCCTGTGTGTGAGGGTCTCTCCCTCATACCTGTCGGAGGAAGGACTGTGTGTGTGAGGGTCTCTCCCTCACGGCTGCCGGAGGAAGGTGTCTCTGTGTGAGGGTCTCTCCCTCACGGCTGCCGGAGGAAGGAGTCCGTGTGTCAGGGTCTCTCCCTCACGGTTGCGGAGGAAGGACTGTGTGTGTGAGGGTCTCTCCTTCATGCCTGTCGAAGGAAGGACTGTGTGTGTGAGGGTTTCTCCCTCGTACCTGCCGGAGGAAGGTGTCTGTGCGTGTGAGGGTCTCTGCCTCATACCTGCCGGAGGAAGTACTGTGTGTGTGAGGGTCTCTCCCTCACGGCTCCCGGAGGAAGGACTGTGTGTGTGTGAGGGTCTCTCTCTCACGGCTGCTGGAGAAAGGACTGTGTGTGTGAGGGTCTCTCCCTCATACCTTCCGGAGGAAGGACTGTGTGTGTGAGGGTCTCTCCCTCACGGCTGCTGGAGGAAGGTGTCTGTGTGTGAGGGTCTCTCCCTCATGCCTTTCGGAGGAGGGACTGTGTGTGTGAGGGTCTCTCCCTCATGACTGCTGGAGAAGGACTGTGTGTGTGATGCTCTCTCCCTCACGGCTGCCGGAGGAAGGTGTCTGTGTGTGAGGGTCTCTCCCTCATGGCTGTCAGAGGAAGGACTGTTTGTGTGAGGGTCTCTCCTCACGGCTGCCGGAGGAAGGACAGTGTGTGAGGGTCTCTCCCTCAAGGCTGCCGAAGGAAGGTGTCTGTGTGTGAGGGTCTCTCCCTCACGGCTGCCGGAGGAAGGACTGTGTGTGTGAGGGTCTCTCCCTCATGCCTGCCGGAGGAAGGACTGTGTGTGTGAGGGTCTCTCCCTCATACCTGCCGGATGAAGGTGTCTGTGTGTGTGAGGGTCTCTCCCTCACGGCTGCTGGAGGAAGGACTGTGTGTGTGAGGGTCTCTCCCTCACGGCTGACGGAGGAAGGAATGTGTGTGTGTGAGGGTCTCTCCCTCACGGCTACTGGAGGAAGGTGTCTGTGTGTGAGGGTCTCTCCCTCATGCCTTTCGGAGGTGGTACTGTGTGTGTGAGGGTCTCTCCCTCACGGCTGCCGGAGGAAGGACTGTGTGTGAGGGTCTCTCCCTCACGGCTGCCGGAGGAAGGTGTCTGTGTGTCAGGGTCTCTCCCTCACGGCTGCAGAGGAAGGACTGTGTGTGTGAGGGCCTCTCGTTCACGGCTGCCGGAGGAAGTACTGTGTGTGTCAGGGTCTCTCCCTCCAACCTGCCAGGGGAAGGACTGTGTGTGTGAGGGTCTCTCCCTCACTGCTGCTGGAGGAAGGTGTCTGTGTGTGAGGGTCTCTCCCTCATACCTGTCGGAAGAAGGACTGTGTGTGTGAGGGACTCTCCCTCATGGCTGCCGGAGGAAGGTGTTTCAGTGTGAGGGTCTCTCCCTCACGGCACCAGAGGAAGAACTGTGTGTGAGGGTCTCTCCCTCATGGCTGCCGGAGGAAGGACTGTGTGTGTGAGGGTCTCTCCCTCACGGCTGCCGGAGGAAGGTGTTTATGTGTGAGGGTCTCTCACTCATACCTGTCGGAGGAAGGAATGTGTGTGTGTGAGGGTCTCTCCCTCACGGCTGTCGGAGAAAGGACTGTGTGTGTGAGGGTCTCTCCCTCATACCTGCCGGAGGAAGGACTGTGTGTGTGAGGGTCTCTCCCTCACGGCTACTGGAGGAAGGTGTCTGTGTGTGAGGGTCTCTCCCTCATGCCTTTCGGAGAAGGTACTTTGTGTGTGAGGGTCTCTCCCTCACGGCTGCCGGAGGAAGGACTGTGTGTGAGAGTCTCTCCCTCATGGCTGCCGGAGGAAGGTGTCTGTGTGTGAGGGTCTCTGCCTCATACCTGCCGGAGGAAGGACTGTGCGTGTGAGGGTCTCTCCCTCACGGCTGCCGGAGGAAGGTGTCTGTGTGTCAGGGTCTCTCCCTCACGGCTGCCGGAGGAAGGACTGTGTGTGTGAGGGTCTCTCCCTCATGCCTTTCGGAGGAAGGACTGTCTGTGTGAGGGTCTCTCCCTCACGCTGCCGGAGGAATGTGTCTGTGTGTGTGAGGGCCTCTCCTTCACGGCTGCCGGAGGAAGGACTGTGTGTGTCAGGGTCTCTCCCTCACGGCTGCCAGAGGAAGGACTGTGTGTGTGAGGGTCTCTCCCTCACTGCTGCCGGAGGAAGGTGTTTGTGTGTGAGGGTCTCTCACTCATACCTGTCGGAGGAAGTACTGTGTGTCTGAGGGTCTCTCCCTCACGGCTGCTGGAGGAAGGAGTCTGTGTGTGAGGGTCTCTCCCTCATACCTGCTGGAGGAAGGACTGTGTGTGTGAGGGTCTCTCCCTCACGGCTGCTGGAGGAAGGAGTCTGTGTGTGAGGGTCTCTCCCTCATAGCTGCTGGAGGAAGGACTGTGTGTGTGAGGGTCTCTCCCTCACAGCTGCCGGAGGAAGGACTGTCTGTATGAGGGTCTCTCCCTCACGGCTGCCGGAGGAACGACTGTGTGTGTGTGAGGGTCTCTCCCTCACGGCTGTCGGAGGAAGGACTGTGTGTATGAGGGTCTCTCCCTCACGGCTGCCGGAGGAAGGACTGTGTGTGTGAGGGTCTCTCCCTCACGGCTGCAGGAGGAAGGACTGTGTGTGTGAGGGTCTCTCCCTCAAGGCTGCCGGAGGAAGGACTGTGTGTGTGAGGGTCTCTCCCTCACGGCTGCCGGAGGAAGGACTGTGTGTGTCAGGGTCTCTCCCTCATACCTGCTAGAGGAAGGACTGTGTGTGTGAGGGTCTCTCCTTCACGGCTGTCGAAGGAAGGCCTGTGTGTGAGGGTCTCTCCCTCATACCTGTCGGAGGAAGGACTGTGTGTGTGAGGGTCTCTCCCTGACGGCTGCCGGAGGAAGGAGTCCATGTGTCAGGGTCTCTCCCTCACGGTTGCGGAGGAAGGACTGTGTGTGTGAGGGTCTCTCCTTCATGCCTGTCGAAGGAAGGACTGTGTGTGTGAGGGTCTCTCCCTCATACCTGCCGGAGGAAGGACTGTGTGTGTGAGGGTCTCTCCCTCACGGCTGCTGGAGGAAGGTGTCTGTGTGTGAGTGTCTCTCCCTCATGCCTTTCGGAGGAGGGACTGTGTGTGTGAGGGTCTCTCCCTCATGCCTTCGGAGGAAGGACTGTGTGTGTGAGGGTCTCTCCTCACGGCTGCCGGAGGAAGGACAGTGTGTGAGGGTCTCTTCCTCAAGGCTGCCGAAAGAAGGTGTCTGTGTGTGAGGGTCTCTCCCTCATGGCTGCCGGAGGAAGGACTGTGTGTGTGAGGGTCTCTCCCTCATGCCTGTCGAAGGAAGGACTGTGTGTGTGAGGGTCTCTCCCTCATAGCTGCCGGAGGAAGGTGTCTGTGTGTGTGAGGGTCTCTCCCTCACGGCTGCTGGAGGAAGGTCTGTGTGTGTGAGGGTCTCTCCCTCACGGCTGACGGAGGAAGGAATGTGTGTGTGTGAGGGTCTCTCCCTCACGGCTGTCGGAGAAAGGACTGTGTGTGTGAGGGTCTCTCCCTCATACCTGCCGGAGGAAGGACTGTGTGTGTGAGTGTCTCTGCCTCATACCTGCCGGAGGAAGGACTGTGTGTGTGAGGGTCTCTCCCTCACAGCTGCCGGAGGAAGGACTGTCTGTATGAGGGTCTCTCCCTCACGGCTGCCGGAGGAACGACTGTGTGTGTGTGAGGGTCTCTCCCTCACGGCTGTCGGAGGAAGGATTGTGTGTGTGAGGGTCTCTCCCTCACGGCTGCAGGAGGAAGGACTGTGTGTGTGAGGGTCTCTCCCTCAAGGCTGCCGGAGGAAGGACTGTGTGTGTGAGGGTCTCTCCCTCACGGCTGCCGGAGGAAGGACTGTGTGTGTCAGGGTCTCTCCCTCATACCTGCTAGAGGAAGGACTGTGTGTGTGAGGGTCTCTCCTTCACGGCTGTTGAAGGAAGGCCTGTGTGTGAGGGTCTCTCCCTCATACCTGTCGGAGGAAGGACTGTGTGTGTGAGGGTCTCTCCCTCACGGCTGCCGGAGGAAGGTGTCTCTGTGTGAGGGTCTCTCCCTCACGGCTGCCGGAGGAAGGAGTCCGTGTGTCAGGGTCTCTCCCTCACGGTTGCGGAGGAAGGACTGTGTGTGTGAGGGTCTCTCCTTCATGCCTGTCGAAGGAAGGACTGTGTGTGTGAGGGTTTCTCCCTCGTACCTGCCGGAGGAAGGTGTCTGTGCGTGTGAGGGTCTCTGCCTCATACCTGCCGGAGGAAGTACTGTGTGTGTGAGGGTCTCTCCCTCACGGCTCCCGGAGGAAGGACTGTGTGTGTGTGAGGGTCTCTCTCTCACGGCTGCTGGAGAAAGGACTGTGTGTGTGAGGGTCTCTCCCTCATACCTTCCGGAGGAAGGACTGTGTGTGTGAGGGTCTCTCCCTCACGGCTGCTGGAGGAAGGTGTCTGTGTGTGAGGGTCTCTCCCTCATGCCTTTCGGAGGAGGGACTGTGTGTGTGAGGGTCTCTCCCTCATGACTGCTGGAGAAGGACTGTGTGTGTGATGCTCTCTCCCTCACGGCTGCCGGAGGAAGGTGTCTGTGTGTGAGGGTCTCTCCCTCATGGCTGTCAGAGGAAGGACTGTTTGTGTGAGGGTCTCTCCTCACGGCTGCCGGAGGAAGGACAGTGTGTGAGGGTCTCTCCCTCAAGGCTGCCGAAGGAAGGTGTCTGTGTGTGAGGGTCTCTCCCTCACGGCTGCCGGAGGAAGGACTGTGTGTGTGAGGGTCTCTCCCTCATGCCTGCCGGAGGAAGGACTGTGTGTGTGAGGGTCTCTCCCTCATACCTGCCGGATGAAGGTGTCTGTGTGTGTGAGGGTCTCTCCCTCACGGCTGCTGGAGGAAGGACTGTGTGTGTGAGGGTCTCTCCCTCACGGCTGACGGAGGAAGGAATGTGTGTGTGTGAGGGTCTCTCCCTCACGGCTACTGGAGGAAGGTGTCTGTGTGTGAGGGTCTCTCCCTCATGCCTTTCGGAGGTGGTACTGTGTGTGTGTGAGGGTCTCTCCCTCACGGCTGCCGGAGGAAGGACTGTGTGTGAGGGTCTCTCCCTCACGGCTGCCGGAGGAAGGTGTCTGTGTGTCAGGGTCTCTCCCTCACGGCTGCAGAGGAAGGACTGTGTGTGTGAGGGCCTCTCGTTCACGGCTGCCGGAGGAAGTACTGTGTGTGTCAGGGTCTCTCCCTCCAACCTGCCAGGGGAAGGACTGTGTGTGTGAGGGTCTCTCCCTCACTGCTGCTGGAGGAAGGTGTCTGTGTGTGAGGGTCTCTCCCTCATACCTGTCGGAAGAAGGACTGTGTGTGTGAGGGACTCTCCCTCATGGCTGCCGGAGGAAGGTGTTTCAGTGTGAGGGTCTCTCCCTCACGGCACCAGAGGAAGAACTGTGTGTGAGGGTCTCTCCCTCATGGCTGCCGGAGGAAGGACTGTGTGTGTGAGGGTCTCTCCCTCACGGCTGCCGGAGGAAGGTGTTTATGTGTGAGGGTCTCTCACTCATACCTGTCGGAGGAAGGAATGTGTGTGTGTGAGGGTCTCTCCCTCACGGCTGTCGGAGAAAGGACTGTGTGTGTGAGGGTCTCTCCCTCATACCTGCCGGAGGAAGGACTGTGTGTGTGAGGGTCTCTCCCTCACGGCTACTGGAGGAAGGTGTCTGTGTGTGAGGGTCTCTCCCTCATGCCTTTCGGAGAAGGTACTTTGTGTCTGAGGGTCTCTCCCTCACGGCTGCCGGAGGAAGGACTGTGTGTGAGAGTCTCTCCCTCATGGCTGCCGGAGGAAGGTGTCTGTGTGTGAGGGTCTCTGCCTCATACCTGCCGGAGGAAGGACTGTGCGTGTGAGGGTCTCTCCCTCACGGCTGCCGGAGGAAGGTGTCTGTGTGTCAGGGTCTCTCCCTCACGGCTGCCGGAGGAAGGACTGTGTGTGTGAGGGTCTCTCCCTCATGCCTTTCGGAGGAAGGACTGTCTGTGTGAGGGTCTCTCCCTCACGCTGCCGGAGGAATGTGTCTGTGTGTGTGAGGGCCTCTCCTTCACGGCTGCCGGAGGAAGGACTGTGTGTGTCAGGGTCTCTCCCTCACGGCTGCCAGAGGAAGGACTGTGTGTGTGAGGGTCTCTCCCTCACTGCTGCCGGAGGAAGGTGTTTGTGTGTGAGGGTCTCTCACTCATACCTGTCGGAGGAAGTACTGTGTGTCTGAGGGTCTCTCCCTCACGGCTGCTGGAGGAAGGAGTCTGTGTGTGAGGGTCTCTCCCTCATACCTGCTGGAGGAAGGACTGTGTGTGTGAGGGTCTCTCCCTCACGGCTGCTGGAGGAAGGAGTCTGTGTGTGAGGGTCTCTCCCTCATACCTGCTGGAGGAAGGACTGTGTGTGTGAGGGTCTCTCCCTCACAGCTGCCGGAGGAAGGACTGTCTGTATGAGGGTCTCTCCCTCACGGCTGCCGGAGGAACGACTGTGTGTGTGTGAGGGTCTCTCCCTCACGGCTGTCGGAGGAAGGACTGTGTGTATGAGGGTCTCTCCCTCACGGCTGCCGGAGGAAGGACTGTGTGTGTGAGGGTCTCTCCCTCACGGCTGCAGGAGGAAGGACTGTGTGTGTGAGGGTCTCTCCCTCAAGGCTGCCGGAGGAAGGACTGTGTGTGTGAGGGTCTCTCCCTCACGGCTGCCGGAGGAAGGACTGTGTGTGTCAGGGTCTCTCCCTCATACCTGCTAGAGGAAGGACTGTGTGTGTGAGGGTCTCTCCTTCACGGCTGTCGAAGGAAGGCCTGTGTGTGAGGGTCTCTCCCTCATACCTGTCGGAGGAAGGACTGTGTGTGTGAGGGTCTCTCCCTGACGGCTGCCGGAGGAAGGAGTCCGTGTGTCAGGGTCTCTCCCTCACGGTTGCGGAGGAAGGACTGTGTGTGTGAGGGTCTCTCCTTCATGCCTGTCGAAGGAAGGACTGTGTGTGTGAGGGTCTCTCCCTCATACCTGCCGGAGGAAGGACTGTGTGTGTGAGGGTCTCTCCCTCACGGCTGCTGGAGGAAGGTGTCTGTGTGTGAGTGTCTCTCCCTCATGCCTTTCGGAGGAGGGACTGTGTGTGTGAGGGTCTCTCCCTCATGCCTTCGGAGGAAGGACTGTGTGTGTGAGGGTCTCTCCTCACGGCTGCCGGAGGAAGGACAGTGTGTGAGGGTCTCTTCCTCAAGGCTGCCGAAAGAAGGTGTCTGTGTGTGAGGGTCTCTCCCTCATGGCTGCCGGAGGAAGGACTGTGTGTGTGAGGGTCTCTCCCTCATGCCTGTCGAAGGAAGGACTGTGTGTGTGAGGGTCTCTCCCTCATAGCTGCCGGAGGAAGGTGTCTGTGTGTGTGAGGGTCTCTCCCTCACGGCTGCTGGAGGAAGGTCTGTGTGTGTGAGGGTCTCTCCCTCACGGCTGACGGAGGAAGGAATGTGTGTGTGTGAGGGTCTCTCCCTCACGGCTGTCGGAGAAAGGACTGTGTGTGTGAGGGTCTCTCCCTCATACCTGCCGGAGGAAGGACTGTGTGTGTGAGGGTCTCTGCCTCATACCTGCCGGAGGAAGGACTGTGTGTGTGAGGGTCTCTCCCTCACAGCTGCCGGAGGAAGGACTGTCTGTATGAGGGTCTCTCCCTCACGGCTGCCGGAGGAACGACTGTGTGTGTGTGAGGGTCTCTCCCTCACGGCTGTCGGAGGAAGGATTGTGTGTGTGAGGGTCTCTCCCTCACGGCTGCAGGAGGAAGGACTGTGTGTGTGAGGGTCTCTCCCTCAAGGCTGCCGGAGGAAGGACTGTGTGTGTGAGGGTCTCTCCCTCACGGCTGCCGGAGGAAGGACTGTGTGTGTCAGGGTCTCTCCCTCATACCTGCTAGAGGAAGGACTGTGTGTGTGAGGGTCTCTCCTTCACGGCTGTCGAAGGAAGGCGTGTGTGTGAGGGTCTCTCCCTCATACCTGTCGGAGGAAGGACTGTGTGTGTGAGGGTCTCTCCCTCACGGCTGCCGGAGGAAGGTGTCTCTGTGTGAGGGTCTCTCCCTCACGGCTGCCGGAGGAAGGAGTCCGTGTGTCAGGGTCTCTCCCTCACGGTTGCGGAGGAAGGACTGTGTGTGTGAGGGTCTCTCCTTCATGCCTGTCGAAGGAAGGACTGTGTGTGTGAGGGTCTCTCCCTCGTACCTGCTGGAGGAAGGTGTCTGTCTGTGTGAGGGTCTCTGCCTCATACCTGCCGGAGGAAGGACTGTGTGTGTGAGGGTCTCTCCCTCACGGCTGCTGGAGAAAGGACTGTGTGTGTGAGGGTCTCTCCCTCATACCTGCCGGAGGAAGGACTGTGTGTGTGAGGGTCTCTCCCTCACGGCTGCTGGAGGAAGGTGTCTGTGTGTGAGGGTCTCTCCCTCAGGCCTTTCGGAGGAGGGACTGTGTGTGTGAGGGTCTCTCCCTCATGCCTTCGGAGGAAGGACTGTGTGTGTGAGGGTCTCTCCCTCATGGCTGTCGGAGGAAGGACTGTTTGTGTGAGGGTCTCTCCTCACGGCTGCCGGAGGAAGGACAGTGTGTGAGGGTCTCTCCCTCACGGCTGCCGGAGGAAGGTGTCTGTGTGTGAGGGTCTCTGCCTCATACCTGCCGGAGGAAGGACTGTGTGTGTGAGGGTCTCTCCCTCACGGCTGCCGGAGGAAGGTGTCTGTGTGTCAGGGTCTCTCCCTCACGGCTGCCGGAGGAAGGACTGTGTGTGTGTGAGGGTCTCTCCCTCACGGCTGTCGGAGAAAGGACTGTGTGTGTGAGGGTCTCTCCCTCATGCCTTTCGGAGGAAGGACTGTCTGTGTGAGGGTCTCTCCCTCACGGCTGCCGGAGGAATGTGTCTGTGTGTGTGAGGGCCTCTCCTTCACGGCTGCCGGAGGAAGGACTGTGTGTGTCAGGGTCTCTCCCTCACGGCTGCCAGAGGAAGGAGTCTGTGTGTGAGGGTCTCTCCTTTACGGCTGCTGGAGGAAGGACTGTGTGTGTGAGGGTCTCTCCCTCCTACCTGACAAAGGAAGGACTGTGTGTGTGAAGGTCTCTCCCTCACTGCTGCCGGAGGAAGGTGTTTGTGTCTCTCACTCATACCTGTCGGAGGAAGTACTGTGTGTCTGAGGGTCTCTCCCTCATGGCTGCTAGAGGAAGGAGTCTGTGTGTGAGGGTCTCTCCCTCATACCTGCTGGAGGAAGGACTGTGTGTGTGAGGGTCTCTCCCTCACGGGGGCTGGAGGAAGGAGTCTGTGTGTGAGGGTCTCTCCCTCATACCTGCTGGAGGAAGGACTGTGTGTGTGAGGGTCTCTCCCTCACAGCTGCCGGAGGAAGGACTGTGTGTGTGTGAGGGTCTCTCTCTCACGGCTGCTGGAGAAAGGACTGTGTGTGTGAGGGTCTCCCCCTCATACCTCCCGGAGGAAGGACTGTGTGTGTGAGGGTCTCTCCCTCATGCCTTTCGGAGGAGGGACTGTGTGTGTGAGGGTCTCTCCCTCATGACTGCTGGAGAAGGACTGTGTGTGTGATGCTCTCTCCCTCACGGCTGCCGGAGGAAGGTGTCTGTGTGTGAGGGTCTCTCCCTCATGGCTGTCGGAGGAAGGACTGTTTGTGTGAGGGTCTCTCCTCACGGCTGCCGGAGGAAGGACAGTGTGTGAGGGTCTCTCCCTCAAGGCTGCCGAAGGAAGGTGTCTGTGTGTGAGGGTCTCTCCCTCACGGCTGCCGGAGGAAGGACTGTGTGTGTGAGGGTCTCTCCCTCATGCCTGCCGGAGGAAGGACTGTGTGTGTGAGGGTCTCTCCCTCATACCTGCCGGATGAAGGTGTCTGTGTGTGTGAGGGTCTCTCCCTCACGGCTGCTGGAGGAAGGACTGTGTGTGTGAGGGTCTCTCCCTCACGGCTGACGGAGGAAGGAATGTGTGTGTGTGAGGGTCTCTCCCTCACGGCTACTGGAGGAAGGTGTCTGTGTGTGAGGGTGTCTCCCTCATGCCTTTCGGAGGAGGTACTGTGTGTGTGAGGGTCTCTCCCTCACGGCTGCCGGAGGAAGGACTGTGTGTGAGGGTCTCTCCCTCACGGCTGCCGGAGGAAGTACTGTGTGTGTCAGGGTCTCTCCCTCCAACCTGCCAGGGGAAGGACTGTGTGTGTGAGGGTCTCTCCCTCACTGCTGCTGGAGGAAGGTGTCTGTGTGTGAGGGTCTCTCCCTCATACCTGTCGGAAGAAGGACTGTGTGTGTGAGGGACTCTCCCTCATGGCTGCCGGAGGAAGGTGTTTGAGTGTGAGGGTCTCTCCCTCACAGCACCAGAGGAAGAACTGTGTGTGAGGGTCTCTCCCTCATGGCTGCCGGAGGAAGGACTGTGTGTGTGAGGGTCTCTCCCTCACGGCTGCCGGAGGAAGGTGTTTATGTGTGAGGGTCTCTCACTCATACCTGTCGGAGGAAGGAATGTGTGTGTGTGAGGGTCTCTCCCTCACGGCTGTCGGAGAAAGGACTGTGTGTGTGAGGGTCTCTCCCTCCTACCTGCCGGAGGAAGGACTGTGTGTGTGAGGGTCTCTCCCTCACGGCTACTGGAGGAAGGTGTCTGTGTGTGAGGGTCTCTCCCTCATGCCTTTCGGAGAAGGTACTGTGTGTGTGAGGGTCTCTCCCTCACGGCTGCCGGAGGAAGGACTGTGTGTGAGGGTCTCTCCCTCATGGCTGCCGGAGGAAGGACTGTGTGTGTCAGGGTCTCTCCCTCATACCTGCTAGAGGAAGGACTGTGTGTGTGAGGGTCTCTCCTTCACGGCTGTCGAAGGAAGGCCTGTGTGTGAGGGTCTCTCCCTCATACCTGTCGGAGGAAGGACTGTGTGTGTGAGGGTCTCTCCGTCACGGCTGCCGGAGGAAGGTGTCTCTGTGTGAGGGTCTCTCCCTCACGGCTGCCGGAGGAATGAGTCCGTGTGTCAGGGTCTCTCCCTCACGGTTGCGGAGGAAGGACTGTGTGTGTGAGGGTCTCTCCTTCATGCCTGTCGAAGGAAGGACTGTGTGAGTGAGGGTTTCTCCCTCGTACCTGCTGGAGGAAGGTGTCTGTCTGTGTGAGGGTCTCTGCCTCATACCTGCCGGAGGAAGGACTGTGTGTGTGAGGGTCTCTCCCTCACGGCTGCTGGAGAAAGGACTGTGTGTGTGAGGGTCTCTCCCTCATACCTGCCGGAGGAAGGACTGTGTGTGTGAGGGTCTCTCCCTCACGGCTGCTGGAGGAAGGTGTCTGTGTGTGAGGGTCTCTCCCTCATGCCTTTCGGAGGAGGGACTGTGTGTGTGAGGGTCTCTCCCTCATGCCTTCGGAGGAAGGACTGTGTGTGTGAGGGTCTCTCCCTCATGCCTGTCGAAGGAAGGACTGTGTGTGTGAGGGTCTCTCCCTCATACCTGCCGGAGGAAGGTGTCTGTGTGTGTGAGGGTCTCTCCCTCACGGCTGCTGGAGGAAGGTCTGTGTGTGTGAGGGTCTCTCCCTCACGGCTGACGGAGGAAGGAATGTGTGTGTGTGAGGGTCTCTCCCTCACGGCTGTCGGAGAAAGGACTGTGTGTGTGAGGGTCTCTCCCTCATACCTGCCGGAGGAAGGACTGTGTGTGTGAGGGTCTCTGCCTCATACCTGCCGGAGGAAGGACTGTGTGTGTGTGGGTCTCTCCCTCACGGCTGCTGGAGGAAGGACTCTGTGTGTGAGGGTCTCTCCCTCACGGCTGCTGGAGGATGGACTGTGTGTGTGTGAGGGTCTCTCCCTCACAGCTGCCGGAGGAAGGTGTCTGTGTGTGAGGGTCTCTCCCTCACGGCTGCTGGAGGATGGACTGTGTGTGTGTGAGGGCCTCTCCTTCACGGCTGCCGGAGGAAGGACTGTGTGTGTCACGGTCTCTCCCTCATACCTGCCGGAGGAAGGACTGTGTGTGTGAGGTTCTCTCCCTCATACCTGCCGGAGGAAGGTGTCTCTGTGTGAGGGTCTCTCCCTCATACCTCTTGGAGGAAGGACTGTGTGTGTGAGGGTCTCTCCCTCACGGATGCTGGAGGAAGGACTGTGTGTGGAGGGTCTCTCCCTCACGGCAGCCGGAGGAAGGAGTCTCTCTGTGAGGGTCTCTCCCTCATACCTGCCGGAGGAAGGACTGTGTGTGTGAGGGTCTCTCCCTCACAGCTGCCGGAGGAAGGACTGTGTGTCTGAGGGTCTCTCACTCACGGCTGCCGGAGGAAGGACTGTGTGTGTGAAAGTCTATCCCTCATGGCTGCCGGAGGAAGGACTGTGTGTGTGAGGGTCTCTCCCTCACAGCTGCTGGAGGAAGGACTGTGTGTGTGATGGGCTCTCCCTCACGGCTGCCGGAGGAAGATGTCTGTGTGTGAGGGTCTCTCCCTCATAGCTGTCGGAGGAAGGACTCTGTGTGTGGGGTCTATCCCTCACGGCTGCCGGAGGAAGGACTGTGTGTGTGAGGGGCTCTCCCTCATACCTGCCGGAGGAAGGACTGTGTGTGTGAGGGTCTCTCCCTCACAGCTGCCGGAGGAAGGACTGTCTGTATGAGGGTCTCTCCCTCACGGCTGCCAGAGGAACGACTGTGTGTGTGTGAGGGTCTCTCCCTCACGGCTGTCGGAGGAAGGACTGTGTGTATGAGGGTCTCTCCCTCACGGCTGCCGGAGGAAGGACTGTGTGTGTGAGGGTCTCTCCCTCACGGCTGCAGGAGGAAGGACTGTGTGTGTGAGGGTCTCTCCCTCAAGGCTGCCGGATGAAGGACTGTGTGTGTGAGGGTCTCACCCTCATACCTGCTAGAGGAAGGACTGTGTGTGTGAGGGTCTCTCCTTCACGGCTGTCGAAGGAAGGCCTGTGTGTGAGGGTCTCTCCCTCATACCTGTCGGAGGAAGGACTGTGTGTGTGAGGGTCTCTCCCTCACGGCTGCCGGAGGAAGGTGTCTCTGTGTGAGGGTCTCTCCCTCACGGCTGCCGGAGGAAGGAGTCCGTGTGTCAGGGTCTCTCCCTCACGGTTGCGCAGGAAGGACTGTGTGTGTGAGGGTCTCTCCTTCATGCCTGTCGAAGGAAGGACTGTGTGTGTGAGGGTTTCTCCCTCGTACCTGCTGGAGGAAGGTGTCTGTCTGTGTGAGGGTCTCTGCCTCATACCTGCCGGAGGAAGGACTGCGTGTGTGAGGGTCTCTCCCTCACGGCTCCCGGAGGAAGGACTGTGTGTGTGTGAGGGTCTCTCTCTCACGGCTGCTGGAGAAAGGACTGTGTGTGTGAGGGTCTCTCCCTCATGCCTTTCGGAGGAGGGACTGTGTGTGTGAGGGTCTCTCCCTCACGGCTGCTGGAGAAGGACTGTGTGTGTGATGCTCTCTCCCTCACGGCTGCCGGAGGAAGGTGTCTGTGTGTGAGGGTCTCTCCCTCATGGCTGTCGGAGGAAGGACTGTTTGTGTGAGGGTCTCTCCTCACGGCTGCTGGAGGAAGGACAGTGTGTGGGGGTCTCTCCCTCAAGGCTGCCGAAGGAAGGTGTCTGTGTGTGAGGGTCTCTCCCTCACGGCTGCCGGAGGAAGGACTGTGTGTGTGAGGGTCTCTCCCACATGCCTGTCGAAGGAAGGACTGTGTGTGTGAGGGTCTCTCCCTCATACCTGCCGGAGGAAGGTGTCTGTGTGTGTGAGGGTCTCTCCCTCATGGCTGCTGGAGGAAGGACTGTGTGTGTGAGGGTCTCTCCCTCACGGCTGACGGAGGAAGGAATGTGTGTGTGTGAGGGTCTCTCCCTCACGGCTGTCGGAGAAAGGACTGTGTGTGTGAGGGTCTCTCCCTCATACCTGCCGGAGGAAGGACTGTGTGTGTGAGGGTCTCTGCCTCATACCTGCCGGAGGAAGGACTGTGTGTGTGTGGGTCTCTCCCTCACGGCTGCTGGAGGAAGGACTCTGTGTGTGAGGGTCTCTCCCTCACGGCTGCTGGAGGAAGGACTGTGTGTGTGTGAGGGTCTCTCCCTCACAGCTGCCGGAGGAAGGTGTCTGTGTGTGAGGGTCTCTCCCTCACGGCTGCCGGAGGAAGGTGTCTGTGTATGTGAGGGCCTCTCCTTCACGGCTGCCGGAGGAAGGACTGTGTGTGTCAGGGTCTCTCCCTCATACCTGCCGGAGGAAGGACTGTGTGTGTGAGGTTCTCTCCCTCATACCTGCCGGAGGAAGGTGTCTGTGTGTGAGGGTCTCTCCCTCATACCTGTTGGAGGAAGGACTGTGTGTGTGAGGGTCTCTCCCTCACGGATGCTGGAGGAAGGACTGTGTGTGGAGGGTCTCTCCCTCACGGCAGCCGGAGGAAGGAGTCTCTCTGTGAGGGTCTCTCCCTCATACCTGCCGGAGGAAGGACTGTGTGTGTGAGGGTCTCTCCCTCACAGCTGCCGGAGGAAGGACTGTGTGTCTGAGGGTCTCTCACTCACGGCTGCCGGAGGAAGGACTGTGTGTGTGAGAGTCTCTCCCTCATGGCTGCCGGAGGAAGGACTGTGTGTGTGAGGGTCTCTCCCTCACAGCTGCTGGAGGAAGGACTGTGTGTGTGATGGGCTCTCCCTCACGGCTGCCGGAGGAAGATGTCTGTGTGTGAGGGTCTCTCCCTCATAGCTGTCGGAGGAAGGACTCTGTGTGTGAGGGTCTATCCCTCACGGCTGCCGGAGGAAGGACTGTGTGTGTGAGGGTCTCTCCCTGACGGATGCCAGAGGAAGGAGTCTGTGTGTGAGGGTCTCTCCCTCACGGCTGCCGGAGTAAGGACTGTCTGTGTGTGAGGGTCTCTCCCTCATACCTGTTGGAGGAAGGACTGTGTGTGTGAGGGACTCTCTCTCACGGCTGCCGGAGGAAGGTCTGTGTGTGTGTGAGGGTCTCTCCCTCATCCCTGCCGGAGGAAGGACTGTGTGTCAGGTTCTCTCCCACACGGCTGCCGAAGGAAGGACTGTGTGTGTGAGGGACTCTCTCTCACGGCTGTCGGAGGAAGGACTGTGTGTGTCAGGGTCTCTCCCTCATACCTGCCGGAGGAAGGACTGTGTGTGTGAGGTTCCCTCCCTCCCGGCTGCCGGAGGAAGGACTGTGTGTGTGAGGTTCCCTCCCTCACGGCTGCCGGAGGAAGGAATGTGTGTGTGAGGGTCTCTCCCTCATATTTGTTGGAGGAAGGTGTCTGTGTGTGTGAGGGTCTCTGCCTCACGGCTGTCGAAGGAAGGGCTGTGTGTGTGAGGGTCTCTCCCTCATACCTGCCGGAGAAAGGACGGTGTGTGTGAGGGTCTCTCCCTCTCTCCCTCATACCTGCCGAAGGAATGTTTCTGTGTGTGTGTCAGGGTCTCTCACTCACGGCTGCCGGAGGAAGGACGGTGTGTGTGAGGGTCTCTCGCTCACGGCAGCCGGAGGAAGGTGTCTGTGTGTGAGGGTCTCTCCCTCATACATGCCGGAGGAAGGACTGTGTGTGTGAGGGTCTCTCCCTCATGACTGTCGGAGGAAGGACTGTTTGTGTGAGGGTCTCTCCGTCACGGATGCCGGAGGAAGGACTCTGTGTGAGGGTCTCTACCTCACGGATGCCGGAGGAAGGTGTCTGTCTGTCAGGGTCTCTCCCTCACGGCTGCGGAGGAAGGACTGTGTGTGTGAGGGTCTCTCCCTCACGGCAGCCGGAGGAAGGACTGTATGTGTGAGGGGCTCTCCCTAATACCTGCCGGAGGAAGGACGGTGTGTGTGAGGGTCTCTCCCTCATACCTGCCGGAGGAAGGTGTCTGTGTGTGAGGGTCTCTCCCTCATGGCTGCCGAAGGAAGGTGTCTCTGTGTGAGGGTCTCTCCGTCACGGCTGCTGGAGGAAGGATTGTTTGTGTGAGGATCTCTCCCTCAAGGGTGCCAGAGGAAGGACAGTGTGTGTGAGGGTCTCTCCCTCACGGGTGCTGGAGGAAGGACTGTGTGTGTGAGGGTCTCTCCCTAATGGCTGCCGGAGGAAGGACTGTGTGTGTGAGGGTCTCTACCTCACGGATGCCGGAGGAAATGTTTGTGTGTGAGGGTCTCTCACTCATACCTGTCGGAGGAAGGACTGTGTGTGTGAGGGTCTCTCCCTCACAGCTGCCGGAGGAAGGACTGTGTGTATGAGGGTCTCTCCCTCACGGCTGCCGGAGGAAGGACTGTGTGTGTGATGGTCTCTCCCTCACGGATGCCGGAGGAAGGTGTCTGTCTGTCAGGGTCTCTCCCTCACGGCTGCGGAGGAAGGACTGTGTGTGTGAGGGTCTCTCCCTCACGGCAGCCGGAGGAAGGACTGTGTGTGTCAGGGTCTCTCCCTCACGGCTGCTGGAGGAAGGACTGTGTGTGTGAGGGTCTCTCTCTCACGGCTGCAGGAGGAAGGACTCTCTGTGTGTCAGGTTCACGCACTCACGGCTGTCAGAGGAAGGACTGTGTGTGTGAGGGTCTCTCCCTCATGGCGGCCGGAGGAAGGACTGTGTGTGTGATGGTCTCTCCCTCACGGCTGCCGAAGGAAGGTGTCTGTGTGTGACGGTCTCTCCCTCACGGCTGCCGGAGGAAGGACTGTGTGTGTGAGGGTCTCTCCCTCACGGCTGTCAGAGGAAGGACTGTGTGTGTGAGGATCTCTCCCTCATACCTGCCAGACGAAGGTGTCTGTGTGTGTGAGGGTCTCTGCTTCATACCTGCCGGAGGAAGGACTGTGTGTGTGAGGGTCTCTCCCTCACGGCTGCTGGGGGAAGGACTGTGTGTGTGAGGGTCTCTCCCTCACGGCTGTCGGAGGAAGGACTGTGTGTGTGAGGGTCTCTCCCTCATACCTGCCGGAGGAAGGACTGTGTGTGAGGGTCTCTCCCTCACGGCTGCCGGAGGAAGGACTGTGTGTGTGAGGGTCTCTCCCTGACGGATGCCAGGGGAAGGAGTCTGTGTGTGAGGGTCTCTCCCTCACGGCTGCCGGAGTAAGGACTGTCTGTGTGTGAGGGTCTCTCCCTCATACCTGTTGGAGGAAGGACTGTGTGTGTGAGGGACTCTCTCTCACGGCTGCCGGAGGAAGGTCTGTGTGTGTGTGAGGGTCTCTTCCTCATCCCTGCCGGAGGAAGGACTGTGTGTCAGGTTCTCTCCCACACGGCTGCCGAAGGAAGGACTGTGTGTGTGAGGGACTCTCTCTCACGGCTGTCGGAGGAAGGACTGTGTGTGTCAGGGTCTCTCCCTCATACCTGCCGGAGGAAGGACTGTGTGTGTGAGGTTCCCTCCCTCCCGGCTGCCGGAGGAAGGACTGTGTGTGTGAGGTTCCCTCCCTCACGGCTGCCGGAGGAAGGAATGTGTGTGTGAGGGTCTCTCCCTCATATTTGTTGGAGGAAGGTGTCTGTGTGTGTGAGGGTCTCTGCCTCACGGCTGTCGAAGGAAGGGCTGTGTGTGTGAGGGTCTCTCCCTCATACCTGCCGGAGAAAGGACGGTGTGTGTGAGGGTCTCTCCCTCTCTCCCTCATACCTGCCGAAGGAATGTTTCTGTGTGTGTGTCAGGGTCTCTCACTCACGGCTGCCGGAGGAAGGACGGTGTGTGTGAGGGTCTCTCGCTCACGGCAGCCGGAGGAAGGTGTCTGTGTGTGAGGGTCTCTCCCTCATACATGCCGGAGGAAGGACTGTGTGTGTGAGGGTCTCTCCCTCATGACTGTCGGAGGAAGGACTGTTTGTGTGAGGGTCTCTCCGTCACGGATGCCGGAGGAAGGACTCTGTGTGAGGGTCTCTACCTCACGGATGCCGGAGGAAGGTGTCTGTCTGTCAGGGTCTCTCCCTCACGGCTGCGGAGGAAGGACTGTGTGTGTGAGGGTCTCTCCTTCATGCCTGTCGAAGGAAGGACTGTGTGTGTGAGGGTCTCTCCCTCGTACCTGCTGGAGGAAGGTGTCTGTCTGTGTGAGGGTCTCTGCCTCATACCTGCCGGAGGAAGGACTGTGTGTGTGAGGGTCTCTCCCTCACGGCTGCTGGAGAAAGGACTGTGTGTGTGAGGGTCTCTCCCTCATACCTGCCGGAGGAAGGACTGTGTGTGTGAGGGTCTCTCCCTCACGGCTGCTGGAGGAAGGTGTCTGTGTGTGAGGGTCTCTCCCTCAGGCCTTTCGGAGGAGGGACTGTGTGTGTGAGGGTCTCTCCCTCATGCCTTCGGAGGAAGGACTGTGTGTGTGAGGGTCTCTCCCTCATGGCTGTCGGAGGAAGGACTGTTTGTGTGAGGGTCTCTCCTCACGGCTGCCGGAGGAAGGACAGTGTGTGAGGGTCTCTCCCTCACGGCTGCCGGAGGAAGGTGTCTGTGTGTGAGGGTCTCTGCCTCATACCTGCCGGAGGAAGGACTGTGTGTGTGAGGGTCTCTCCCTCACGGCTGCCGGAGGAAGGTGTCTGTGTGTCAGGGTCTCTCCCTCACGGCTGCCGGAGGAAGGACTGTGTGTGTGTGAGGGTCTCTCCCTCACGGCTGTCGGAGAAAGGACTGTGTGTGTGAGGGTCTCTCCCTCATGCCTTTCGGAGGAAGGACTGTCTGTGTGAGGGTCTCTCCCTCACGGCTGCCGGAGGAATGTGTCTGTGTGTGTGAGGGCCTCTCCTTCACGGCTGCCGGAGGAAGGACTGTGTGTGTCAGGGTCTCTCCCTCACGGCTGCCAGAGGAAGGAGTCTGTGTGTGAGGGTCTCTCCTTTACGGCTGCTGGAGGAAGGACTGTGTGTGTGAGGGTCTCTCCCTCCTACCTGACAAAGGAAGGACTGTGTGTGTGAAGGTCTCTCCCTCACTGCTGCCGGAGGAAGGTGTTTGTGTCTCTCACTCATACCTGTCGGAGGAAGTACTGTGTGTCTGAGGGTCTCTCCCTCATGGCTGCTAGAGGAAGGAGTCTGTGTGTGAGGGTCTCTCCCTCATACCTGCTGGAGGAAGGACTGTGTGTGTGAGGGTCTCTCCCTCACGGGGGCTGGAGGAAGGAGTCTGTGTGTGAGGGTCTCTCCCTCATACCTGCTGGAGGAAGGACTGTGTGTGTGAGGGTCTCTCCCTCACAGCTGCCGGAGGAAGGACTGTGTGTGTGTGAGGGTCTCTCTCTCACGGCTGCTGGAGAAAGGACTGTGTGTGTGAGGGTCTCCCCCTCATACCTCCCGGAGGAAGGACTGTGTGTGTGAGGGTCTCTCCCTCATGCCTTTCGGAGGAGGGACTGTGTGTGTGAGGGTCTCTCCCTCATGACTGCTGGAGAAGGACTGTGTGTGTGATGCTCTCTCCCTCACGGCTGCCGGAGGAAGGTGTCTGTGTGTGAGGGTCTCTCCCTCATGGCTGTCGGAGGAAGGACTGTTTGTGTGAGGGTCTCTCCTCACGGCTGCCGGAGGAAGGACAGTGTGTGAGGGTCTCTCCCTCAAGGCTGCCGAAGGAAGGTGTCTGTGTGTGAGGGTCTCTCCCTCACGGCTGCCGGAGGAAGGACTGTGTGTGTGAGGGTCTCTCCCTCATGCCTGCCGGAGGAAGGACTGTGTGTGTGAGGGTCTCTCCCTCATACCTGCCGGATGAAGGTGTCTGTGTGTGTGAGGGTCTCTCCCTCACGGCTGCTGGAGGAAGGACTGTGTGTGTGAGGGTCTCTCCCTCACGGCTGACGGAGGAAGGAATGTGTGTGTGTGAGGGTCTCTCCCTCACGGCTACTGGAGGAAGGTGTCTGTGTGTGAGGGTGTCTCCCTCATGCCTTTCGGAGGAGGTACTGTGTGTGTGAGGGTCTCTCCCTCACGGCTGCCGGAGGAAGGACTGTGTGTGAGGGTCTCTCCCTCACGGCTGCCGGAGGAAGTACTGTGTGTGTCAGGGTCTCTCCCTCCAACCTGCCAGGGGAAGGACTGTGTGTGTGAGGGTCTCTCCCTCACTGCTGCTGGAGGAAGGTGTCTGTGTGTGAGGGTCTCTCCCTCATACCTGTCGGAAGAAGGACTGTGTGTGTGAGGGACTCTCCCTCATGGCTGCCGGAGGAAGGTGTTTGAGTGTGAGGGTCTCTCCCTCACAGCACCAGAGGAAGAACTGTGTGTGAGGGTCTCTCCCTCATGGCTGCCGGAGGAAGGACTGTGTGTGTGAGGGTCTCTCCCTCACGGCTGCCGGAGGAAGGTGTTTATGTGTGAGGGTCTCTCACTCATACCTGTCGGAGGAAGGAATGTGTGTGTGTGAGGGTCTCTCCCTCACGGCTGTCGGAGAAAGGACTGTGTGTGTGAGGGTCTCTCCCTCCTACCTGCCGGAGGAAGGACTGTGTGTGTGAGGGTCTCTCCCTCACGGCTACTGGAGGAAGGTGTCTGTGTGTGAGGGTCTCTCCCTCATGCCTTTCGGAGAAGGTACTGTGTGTGTGAGGGTCTCTCCCTCACGGCTGCCGGAGGAAGGACTGTGTGTGAGGGTCTCTCCCTCATGGCTGCCGGAGGAAGGACTGTGTGTGTCAGGGTCTCTCCCTCATACCTGCTAGAGGAAGGACTGTGTGTGTGAGGGTCTCTCCTTCACGGCTGTCGAAGGAAGGCCTGTGTGTGAGGGTCTCTCCCTCATACCTGTCGGAGGAAGGACTGTGTGTGTGAGGGTCTCTCCGTCACGGCTGCCGGAGGAAGGTGTCTCTGTGTGAGGGTCTCTCCCTCACGGCTGCCGGAGGAATGAGTCCGTGTGTCAGGGTCTCTCCCTCACGGTTGCGGAGGAAGGACTGTGTGTGTGAGGGTCTCTCCTTCATGCCTGTCGAAGGAAGGACTGTGTGAGTGAGGGTTTCTCCCTCGTACCTGCTGGAGGAAGGTGTCTGTCTGTGTGAGGGTCTCTGCCTCATACCTGCCGGAGGAAGGACTGTGTGTGTGAGGGTCTCTCCCTCACGGCTGCTGGAGAAAGGACTGTGTGTGTGAGGGTCTCTCCCTCATACCTGCCGGAGGAAGGACTGTGTGTGTGAGGGTCTCTCCCTCACGGCTGCTGGAGGAAGGTGTCTGTGTGTGAGGGTCTCTCCCTCATGCCTTTCGGAGGAGGGACTGTGTGTGTGAGGGTCTCTCCCTCATGCCTTCGGAGGAAGGACTGTGTGTGTGAGGGTCTCTCCCTCATGGCTGTCGGAGGAAGGACTGTTTGTGTGAGGGTCTCTCCTCACGGCTGCCGGAGGAAGGACAGTGTGTGAGGGTCTCTCCCTCAAGGCTGCCGAAGGAAGGTGTCTGTGTCTGAGGGTCTCTCCCTCATGGCTGCCGGAGGAAGGACTGTGTGTGTGAGGGTCTCTCCCTCATGCCTGTCGAAGGAAGGACTGTGTGTGTGAGGGTCTCTCCCTCATACCTGCCGGAGGAAGGTGTCTGTGTGTGTGAGGGTCTCTCCCTCACGGCTGCTGGAGGAAGGTCTGTGTGTGTGAGGGTCTCTCCCTCACGGCTGACGGAGGAAGGAATGTGTGTGTGTGAGGGTCTCTCCCTCACGGCTGTCGGAGAAAGGACTGTGTGTGTGAGGGTCTCTCCCTCATACCTGCCGGAGGAAGGACTGTGTGTGTGAGGGTCTCTGCCTCATACCTGCCGGAGGAAGGACTGTGTGTGTGTGGGTCTCTCCCTCACGGCTGCTGGAGGAAGGACTCTGTGTGTGAGGGTCTCTCCCTCACGGCTGCTGGAGGATGGACTGTGTGTGTGTGAGGGTCTCTCCCTCACAGCTGCCGGAGGAAGGTGTCTGTGTGTGAGGGTCTCTCCCTCACGGCTGCTGGAGGATGGACTGTGTGTGTGTGAGGGCCTCTCCTTCACGGCTGCCGGAGGAAGGACTGTGTGTGTCACGGTCTCTCCCTCATACCTGCCGGAGGAAGGACTGTGTGTGTGAGGTTCTCTCCCTCATACCTGCCGGAGGAAGGTGTCTCTGTGTGAGGGTCTCTCCCTCATACCTCTTGGAGGAAGGACTGTGTGTGTGAGGGTCTCTCCCTCACGGATGCTGGAGGAAGGACTGTGTGTGGAGGGTCTCTCCCTCACGGCAGCCGGAGGAAGGAGTCTCTCTGTGAGGGTCTCTCCCTCATACCTGCCGGAGGAAGGACTGTGTGTGTGAGGGTCTCTCCCTCACAGCTGCCGGAGGAAGGACTGTGTGTCTGAGGGTCTCTCACTCACGGCTGCCGGAGGAAGGACTGTGTGTGTGAAAGTCTATCCCTCATGGCTGCCGGAGGAAGGACTGTGTGTGTGAGGGTCTCTCCCTCACAGCTGCTGGAGGAAGGACTGTGTGTGTGATGGGCTCTCCCTCACGGCTGCCGGAGGAAGATGTCTGTGTGTGAGGGTCTCTCCCTCATAGCTGTCGGAGGAAGGACTCTGTGTGTGGGGTCTATCCCTCACGGCTGCCGGAGGAAGGACTGTGTGTGTGAGGGGCTCTCCCTCATACCTGCCGGAGGAAGGACTGTGTGTGTGAGGGTCTCTCCCTCACAGCTGCCGGAGGAAGGACTGTCTGTATGAGGGTCTCTCCCTCACGGCTGCCAGAGGAACGACTGTGTGTGTGTGAGGGTCTCTCCCTCACGGCTGTCGGAGGAAGGACTGTGTGTATGAGGGTCTCTCCCTCACGGCTGCCGGAGGAAGGACTGTGTGTGTGAGGGTCTCTCCCTCACGGCTGCAGGAGGAAGGACTGTGTGTGTGAGGGTCTCTCCCTCAAGGCTGCCGGATGAAGGACTGTGTGTGTGAGGGTCTCACCCTCATACCTGCTAGAGGAAGGACTGTGTGTGTGAGGGTCTCTCCTTCACGGCTGTCGAAGGAAGGCCTGTGTGTGAGGGTCTCTCCCTCATACCTGTCGGAGGAAGGACTGTGTGTGTGAGGGTCTCTCCCTCACGGCTGCCGGAGGAAGGTGTCTCTGTGTGAGGGTCTCTCCCTCACGGCTGCCGGAGGAAGGAGTCCGTGTGTCAGGGTCTCTCCCTCACGGTTGCGCAGGAAGGACTGTGTGTGTGAGGGTCTCTCCTTCATGCCTGTCGAAGGAAGGACTGTGTGTGTGAGGGTTTCTCCCTCGTACCTGCTGGAGGAAGGTGTCTGTCTGTGTGAGGGTCTCTGCCTCATACCTGCCGGAGGAAGGACTGCGTGTGTGAGGGTCTCTCCCTCACGGCTCCCGGAGGAAGGACTGTGTGTGTGTGAGGGTCTCTCTCTCACGGCTGCTGGAGAAAGGACTGTGTGTGTGAGGGTCTCTCCCTCATGCCTTTCGGAGGAGGGACTGTGTGTGTGAGGGTCTCTCCCTCACGGCTGCTGGAGAAGGACTGTGTGTGTGATGCTCTCTCCCTCACGGCTGCCGGAGGAAGGTGTCTGTGTGTGAGGGTCTCTCCCTCATGGCTGTCGGAGGAAGGACTGTTTGTGTGAGGGTCTCTCCTCACGGCTGCTGGAGGAAGGACAGTGTGTGGGGGTCTCTCCCTCAAGGCTGCCGAAGGAAGGTGTCTGTGTGTGAGGGTCTCTCCCTCACGGCTGCCGGAGGAAGGACTGTGTATGTGAGGGTCTCTCCCACATGCCTGTCGAAGGAAGGACTGTGTGTGTGAGGGTCTCTCCCTCATACCTGCCGGAGGAAGGTGTCTGTGTGTGTGAGGGTCTCTCCCTCATGGCTGCTGGAGGAAGGACTGTGTGTGTGAGGGTCTCTCCCTCACGGCTGACGGAGGAAGGAATGTGTGTGTGTGAGGGTCTCTCCCTCA
>NW_027276702.1:0-36105 GCF_030028105.1 Mobula birostris | reverse complement strand
AGCACAGACTGAGGAGAGAGAGAACAGTGCAAACTGAGGGGAGAGAGAGAACAGTGCAGACTGAGCAGGGAGAGAACAGTGCAGACTGAGGAGAGGGAGAGAACAGTGCCGACTGAGGAGAGAGAGAGAACAGTGCAAACTGAGGAGAGAGAGAGAACAGTGCAGATTGAGGAGAGAGAGAACAGTGCAGACTGAGGAGAGAGAGATCAGTGTAGACTGAGGAGAGAGAGAACAGTGCAGACTGAGGAGAGAGAGATAACAGTGCAGACTGAGGAGAGAGTGAACAGTGCAGACTGAGGATAGAGAGGACAGTGCAGAATGAGGACAGAGTGAACAGTGCAGACTGCGGAGAGAGAGAACAGTGCAGACTGAGGAGAGAGAACAGTGCAGACTGAGGAGGGAGAGAACAGTGCAGGCTGAGGCGAGAGAGAGTTCAGTGCAGCCTGTGGAGAGAGAGAACAGTGCAGACTGAGCAGAGAGAGAACAGTACAGACTGAGGAGAGAGAGAGAGAGAGAAAAGTGCAGACTGAGGAGCGAGAGAGAACAGTGCAGACTTATGAGAGAGAGAACAGTACAGACTGAGGAGAGAAAACAGTGCAGACTGAGCAGAGAGAGAACAGTGCAGACTGAGGAGAGAGAGAGACGGAACAGTGCAGACTGAGGAGAGAGAGAACAGTGCAGACCGAGGAGAGAGAGCACAGCACAGACTGAGGAGAGAGAGAACAGTGCAGACTGAGGAGAGAGAGACAACAGTGCAGACTGAGGAGAGAGAGAAAAGTGCAGACTGAGGAGAGAGAGAACAGTGCAGACTGAAGAGAGAGTGGGAACACTGTAGACTGAGAGTGAGAGAGAACAGTGCAGACTGAGGAGAGAGAGAATAGTGCAGACTGAGGAGAGAGAAAACAGTGCAGACTGAGGAGAGAGAGAACAGTGCAGACTGAGGAGAGAGAGCGAACAGTGCAGACTGAGGAGAGAGAGGGAACAGTGCAGACTGAGGAGAGAGAGAGAGAACAGTGCAGACTGAGGAGAGAGAGAGAGAACAGTGCAGACTGAGGAGAGAGAGTATAGTGCAGACTGAGGAGAGAGAGAACAGTGCAGACTGAGGAGAGAGAGGGCACAGTGCAGACTGAGGAGAGGGTGAAAACTGCAGACTGAGGAGAGAGAGAGAACAGTGCAGACTGAGGAGACAGAGAACAGTGCAGACTGAGGAGAGAGAACAGTGCAGACTGAGGAGCGAAAGAACAGTGCAGACTGAGGAGAGAGAGAACAGTGCAGACTGAGGAGAGGGAGAACAGTGCGGACTGAGGAGAGAGAGAGAACAGTGCAGACTGAGGAGTGAAAACAGTGCAGACTGAGCAGAGAGAGAACAGTGCAGACTGAGGAGAGAGAGAGAACAGTGCAGACTGATGAGACAGAGGGAACAGTGCAGACTGAGGAGAGAGAGGGAACAGTGCAGACAGAGGAGAAGGAGAACACTGCAGACTGAGGCGAGAGACAACAGTGCAGACTGAGGAGAAAGTGGACAGTGCAGATTGAGGAGAGAGAGAACCGTGCAGACTGAGGAGAGAGAGAGAGATCAGTGCAGACTGAGGAGAGAGAGAACAATGCAGTCTGAGGAGAGAGAGAGAACAGTGCAGACTGAAAAGAGAGAGAGAATGCTGCAGACTGAGGAGAGAGAGAGAAAAGTGCAGACTGAGCAGAGAGGGAACAGTGCAGACTGAGGAGAGAGAGAGAACAGTGCAGACTGATGAGAGAGAGTAAACACTGCAGACTGAGGAGAGAGAGAACAGTGCAGAATGAGGAGAGAGAGAGATCAGTGCAGACTGAGGAGACAGAACAGTGCAGACTGAGGAGAGAGAGAACAGTGCAGACTGAGTGGAGAGAGAGTAGTGCAGACTGAGGAAAGAGAGCACATTGCAGACGAGAGCGAGAGAACAGTTATAGACTGAGGAGAGAGAGAACAGTGCAGAATGAGGAGAGCAAGAGATCAGTGCAGACTGAGGAGAGAGAGAGCAGTGCAGACTGAGGAGAGAGAGAACAGTGCAGACTGAGTGGAGAGAGAATAGTGCAGACTGAGGAGAGAGAGAGAGAGAGGGAACAGTGCAGACTGAGGAGAGAGAGAACAGTGCAGACTGAGGAGTGGGAGAGAACAGTGCCGACTGAGAAGAGAGAGAGAACAGTGCAGACTGAGCAGAGAGAGAGAGAACAGTGCAGATTGAGGAGAGAGAGAACAGTGCAGACTGAGGAGAGAGAGATCAGTGTAGACTGAGGAGAGAGAGAACAGTGCAGACTGAGGAGAGAGAACAGTGCAGACTGAGGAGGGAGAGAACAGTGCAGACTGAGGAGAGAGAGAGTTCAGTGCAGACTGTGGAGAGAGAGAACAGCACAGACTGAGGAGAGAGAGAACAGTGCAGACTGAGGAGAGAGAGAGAACAGTGCAGACTGATGAGAGAGAGTGAACACTGCAGACTGAGGAGAGAGAGAACAGTGCAGAATGAGGAGAGAGAGAGATCAGTGCAGACTGAGTGGAGAGAGAATAGTGCAGACTGAGGAGAGAGAGAGAGAGAGAGAACAGTGCAGATTGAGGAGAGAGAACAGTGCAGACTGAGGAGAGAGAGAACAATGCAGACTGAGGAGAGAGAGAACTGCACAGACTGAAGAGAGAGAGAACACTGCAAACTGAGGGGAGAGAGAGAAAAGTGCAGACTGAGGAGAGAGAGAACAGTGCAGACTGAGGAGAGAGTGAACAGTGCAGACTGAGGATAGAGAGGACAGTGCAGACTGAGGAGAGAGTGAACAGTGCAGACAGAGGAGAGAACAGTGCAGACAGAGGAGAGAGAGAACAGTGCAGACTGAGGAGAGAGAACAGTGCAGACTGAGGAGGGAGAGAACAGTGCAGACTGAGGAGAGACAGAGTTCAGTGCAGACTGTGAAGAGAGAGAACAGTGCAGACTGAGGAGAGAGAGAACAGTGCATACTGAGGAGAGAGAGAGAGAGAGAAAAGTGCAGACTGAGGACCGAGAGAACAGTGCCGACTGAGGAGAGAGAGGGAACAGTGCAGACTGAGGAGAGAGAGAGAGAACAGTACAGACTTAGGAGACAGAGAACAGTGCATGCTGAGGAGAGAAAACAGTGCAGACTGAGCAGAGAGAGAACAGTGCAGACTGAGGAGAGAGAGAGAACAGTGCAGACTGATGAGAGAGAGTGAACACTGCAGACTGAGGAGAGAGAGAACAGTGCAGAATGAGGAGAGAGAGAACAGTGCAGACTGAGTGGAGAGAGAAGAGTGCAGACTGAGGAGAGAGAGAGGGAGAGGGAACAGTGCAGACTGAGGGGAGAGAGAACAGTGCAGACTGAGGAGAGAGAGAACAGTGCAAACTGAGGAGAGAGAGAGCAGTGCAGACTGAGGAGAGAGAGAGAACAGTGCAGACTGAGCAGAGAGAGAGAGAACAGTGCAGATTGAAGAAGGAGAGAACAGTGCAGACTGAGGAGAGAGAGAGATCAGTGTAGACTGAGGAGAGAGAGAACAGTGCAGACTGAGGAGAGAGAACAGTGCAGACTGAGGAGGGAGAGAACAGTGCAGACTGAGGAGAGAGAGAGTTCAGTGCAGACTGTGGAGAGAGAGAACAGCACAGACTGAGGAGAGAGAGAACAGTGCAAACTGAGGTGAGAGAGAGAACAGTGCAGCCTCAGCAGGGAGAGAACACTGCAGACTGAGGAGAGAGAGAGAACAGTGCAGACTGATGAGAGAGAGTGAACACTGCAGACTGAGGAGAGTGAGAACAGTGCAGAATGAGGAGAGAGAGAGATCAGTGCAGACTGAGTGGAGAGAGAATAGTGCAGACTGAGGAGAGAGAGAGAGAGAGAGAACAGTGCAGATTGAGGAGAGAGAGAACAGTGCAGACTGAGGAGAGAGAGAACAATGCAGACTGAGGAGAGAGAGAACTGCGCAGACTGAGGAGAGAGAGAACAGTGCAAACTGAGGGGAGAGAGAGAAAAGTGCAGACTGAGGAGAGAGAGAACAGTGCACACTGAGGATAGAGAGGACAGTGCAGACTGAGGAGAGAACAGTGCAGACTGAGGAGAGAGAGAACAGTGCAGACTGAGGAGAGAGAACAGTGCAGACTGAGGAGGGAGAGAACAGTGCAGACTGAGGAGAGTGAGAGTTCAGTGCAGACTGTGGAGAGAGAGAATAGTGCAGACTGAGGAGAGAGAGAACAGTGCATACTGAGGAGAGAGAGAGAGAGAAAAGTGCAGACTGAGGACCGAGAGAACAGTGCCGACTGAGGAGAGAGAGGGAACAGTGCAGACTGAGGAGAGAGAGAGAGAACAGTGCAGACTTAGGAGACAGAGAACAGTGCATGCTGAGGAGAGAAAACAGTGCAGACTGAGCAGAGAGAGAACAGTGCAGACTGAGGAGAGAGAGAGAACAGTGCAGACTGATGAGAGAGAGTGAACACTGCAGACTGAGGAGAGAGAGAACAGTGCAGAATGAGGAGAGAGAGAACAGTGCAGACTGAGTGGAGAGAGAAGAGTGCAGACTGAGGAGAGAGAGAGGGAGAGTGAACACTGCAGACTGAGGAGAGAGAGAACAGTGCAGAATGAGGAGAGAGAGAGATCAGTGCAGACTGAGGAGAGAGAGAAAAGTGCAGACTGAGGAGAGAGAGAACAGCACAGACTGAGGAGAGAGAGAACAGTGCAGAATGAGTAGAGAGAGAGATCAGTGCGGACTGAGGAGAGAGAACAGTGCAGACTGAGGAGAGAGAGATCAGTGCAGACTGAGTGGAGAGAGAATAGTGCAGACTGAGGAGAGAGAGAGAGAGAGGGAACAGTGCAGACTGAGGAGAGAGAGAACAGTGTAGACTGAGGAGAGAGAGAACAGCACAGACTGAGGAGAAAGAGAACACTGCAAACTGAGGGGAGAGAGAGAACAGTGCAGACTGAGCAGGGAGAGAACAGTGCAGACTGAGGATAGAGAGATGACAGTGCAGACTGAGGAGAGAAGGAACAGTGCAGACTGAGGATAGAGAGGACAGTGCAGACTGAGGAGAGAGTTAACAGTGCAGACTGAGGAGAGAGAGAACAGTGCAGACAGAGGAGAGCGAGAACGGTGCAGACTGAGGAGAGAGAACAGTGCAGACTGAGGAGGGAGAGAACAGTGCAGACTGAGGAGAGAGAGAGTTCAGTGCAGACTGTGGAGAGAGAGAGAGAACAGTGCAGACTTAGGAGAGAGAGAACAGTGCAGACTGAGGAGTGAGAGAGAGAGAAAAGTGCAGTCTGAGGAGCGAGAGAACAGTGCAGACTGAGGAGAGAGAGGGAACAGTGCAGACTGAGGAGAGAGAGAGAGAACAGTGCAGACTTAGGAGAGAGAGAACTGTGCAGACTGAAGAGAGAGAGGTAACAGTGCAGACTGAGGAGAGAGAGAGAGAACAGTGAGACTGAGGAGAGAAAACAGTGCAGGCTGAGCAGAGAGAGAACAGTGCAGACTGAGGAGAGAGAGAGAACAGTGCAGACTGATCAGAGAGAGTGAACATTGCAGACCCAGGAGAGAGAGAACAGTGCAGAATGAGGAGAGAGAGAGATCAGTGCAGACGGAGGAGAGAGAACAGTGCAGACTGAGGAGAGAGAGAACAGTGCAGACTGAGTGGAGAGAGAACAGTGCAGACTGAGGAGAGAGAGAGAGAGAGGGAACAGTGCAGACTGAGGAGAGAGAGAACAGTGCAGATTGAGGAGAGAAAGAACAGCACAGACTGAGGAGAGAGAGAGCAGTGCAGACTGAGGAGAGGGAGAGAACAGTGCCGACTGAGGAGAGAGAGAGAACAGTGCAAACTGAGGAGGGAGAGAGCAGTGCAGACTGAGGAGAGAGAGAGAGAACAATGCAGATTGAGGAGAGAGAAAACAGTGCAGCCTGAAGAGAGAGAGAGATCAGTGTAGACTGAGGAGAGAGAGAACAGTGCAGACTGAGGAGACAGAGACAACAGTGCAGACTGAGGAGAGAGAGAAAAGTGCAGACTGAGGAGAGAGAGAACAGTGCAGACTGAGGAGAGAGAGGGAACACTGTAGACTGAGAGTGAGAGAGAACAGTGCAGACTGAGGAGAGAGAGAATAGTGCAGACTGAGGAGAGAGAAAACAGTGCAGACTGAGGAGAGAGAGAACAGTGCAGACTGAGGAGAGAGAGCGAACAGTGCAGACTGAGGAGAGAGAGGGAACAGTGCAGACTGAGGAGAGAGAGAGAGAACAGTGCAGACTGAGGAGAGAGAGTATAGTGCAGACTGAGGAGAGAAAACAGTGCAGACTGAGCAGAGAGAGAACAGTGCAGACTGAGGAGAGAGAGGGTACAGTGCAGACTGAGGAGAGGGAGAAAACTGCAGACTGAGGAGAGAGAGAGAACAGTGCAGACTGAGGAGACAGAGAACAGTGCAGACTGAGGAGAGAGAACAGTGCAGACTGAGGAGCGAAAGAACAGTGCAGACTGAGGAGAGAGAGAACAGTGCAGACTGAGGAGAGGGAGAACAGTGCGGACTGAGGAGAGAGAGAGAACAGTGCAGACTGAGGAGTGAAAACAGTGCAGACTGAGCAGAGAGAGAGAGAACAGTGCAGATTGAGGAGAGAGAGAACAGTGCAGACTGAGGAGAGAGAGATGAGTGTAGACTGAGGAGAGAGAGAACAGTGCAGACTGAGGAGAGAGAGATAACAGTGCAGACTGAGGAGAGAGTGAACAGTGCAGACTGAGGACAGAGAGGACAGTGCAGAATGAGGACAGAGTGAACAGTGCAGACTGAGGAGAGAGAGAACAGTGCAGACTGAGGAGAGAGAACAGTGCAGACTGAGGAGGGAGAGAACAGTGCAGACTGAGGAGAGAGAGAGTTCAGTGCAGCCTGTGGAGAGAGAGAACAGTGCAGACTGAGGAGAGAGAGAACAGTACAGACTGAGGAGAGAGAGAGAGAGAGAAAAGTGCAGACTGAGGAGCGAGAGAACAGTGCAGACTGAGGTGAGAGAGGGAACAGTGCAGACTGAGGAGAGAGAGAGAACAGTGCAGACTTAGGAGAGAGAGAACAGTGCAGACTGAGGAGTGAAAACAGTGCAGACTGAGCAGAGAGAGAACAGTGCAGACTGAGGAGAGAGAGAGAACACTGCAGACTGATGAGAGAGAGTGAACACTGCAGACTGAGCAGAGAGAGAACAGTGCAGAATGAGGACAGAGTGAGATCAGTGCAGACTGAGGAGAGAGAACAGTGCAGACTGAGGAGAGAGAGAACAGTGCAGACTGAGTGGAGAGAGAATAGTGCAGACTGAGGAGAGAGAGAGAGAGAGGGAACAGTGCAGACTGAGGAGAGAGAGAACAGTGCAGACTGAGGAGAGGGAGAACAGTACCGACTGAGGAGAGAGAGAACCGTGCAGACTGAGCAGAGAGAGAGAGAACAATGCAGATTGAGGAGAGAGAAAACAGTGCAGCCTGAAGAGAGAGAGAGATCAGTGTAGAATGAGGAGAGAGAGAACAGTGCAGACTGAGGAGAGAGAGACAACAGTGCAGACTGAGGAGAGAGAGAAAAGTGCAGACTGAGGAGAGAGAGAACAGTGCAGACTGAGGAGAGAGAGGGAACACTGTAGACTGAGAGTGAGAGAGAACAGTGCAGACTGAGGAGAGAGAGAATAGTGCAGACTGAGGAGAGAGAAAACAGTGCAGACTGAGGAGAGAGAGCGAACAGTGCAGACTGAGGAGAGAGGGAGAACAGTGCAGACTGAGGAGACAGAGAACAGTGCAGACTGAGGAGAGAGAACAGTGCAGACAGAGGAGCGAAAGAACAGTGCAGACTGAGGAGAGAGGGAACAGTGCAGACTGAGGAGAGGGAGAACAGTGCGGACTAAGGAGAGAGAGAGAACAGTGCAGACTGAGGAGTGAAAACAGTGCAGACTGAGCAGAGAGAGAGAGAACAGTGCAGATTGAGGAGAGAGAGAACAGTGCAGACTGAGGAGAGAGAGATCAGTGTAGACTGAGGAGAGAGAGAACAGTGCAGACTGAGGAGAGAGAGATAACAGTGCAGACTGAGGAGAGAGTGAACAGTGCAGACTGAGGATAGAGAGGACAGTGCAGAATGAGGTCAGAGTGAACAGTGGAGACTGAGGAGAGAGAGAACAGTGCAGACTGAGGAGAGAGAACAGTGCAGACTGAGGAGGGAGAGAACAGTGCAGACTGAGGAGAGAGAGAGAGAGAGAAAAGTGCAGACTGAGGAGCGAGAGAACAGTGCAGACTGAGGTGAGAGAGGGAACAGTGCAGACTTAGGAGAGAGAACAGTGCAGACTGAGGAGAGAAAACAGTGCAGACTGAGCAGAGAGAGAACAGTGCAGACTGAGGAGAGAGAGAGAACACTGCAGACTGATGAGAGAGAGTGAACACTGCAGACTGAGCAGAGAGAGAACAGTGCAGAATGAGGACAGAGAGAGATCAGTGCAGACTGAGGAGAGAGAACAGTGCAGACTGAGAGAGAGAACAGTGCAGACTGAGTGGAGAGAGAATAGTGCAGACTGAGGAGAGAGAGAGAGAGAGGGAACAGTGCAGACTGAGGAGAGAGAGAACAGTGCAGACTGAGGAGAGAGAGAACAGCACAGACTGAGGAGAGAGAGAACAGTGCAAACTGAGGGGAGAGAGAGAACAGTGCAGACTGAGAAGGGAGAGGACAGTGCAGACTGTGGAGAGGGAGACAACAGTGCCGACTGAGGAGAGAGAGAGAACAGAGCAGACTGAGGAGAGAAAGAACAGTGCAGACTGAGGAGAGAGAGAACAGCACAGACTGAGGAGAGAGAGAACAGTGCAAACTGAGGGGAGAGAGAGAACAGTGCAGACTGAGCAGGGAGAGAACAGTGCAGACTGAGGAGAGGGAGAGAACAGTGCCGACTGAGGAGAGAGAGAGAACAGTGCAAACTGAGGAGAGAGAGAGAACAGTGCAGATTGAGGAGAGAGAGAACAGTGCAGACTGAGGAGAGAGAGATCAGTGTAGACTGAGGAGAGAGAGAACAGTGCAGACTGAGGAGAGAGAGAGAACAGTGCAGACTGAGGAGAGGGTGAACAGTGCAGACTGAGGATAGAGAGGACAGTGCAGAATGAGGACAGAGTGAACAGTGCAGACTGCGGAGAGAGAGAACAGTGCAGACTGAGGAGAGAGAACAGTGCAGACTGAGGAGGGAGAGAACAGTGCAGGCTGAGGCGAGAGAGAGTTCAGTGCAGCCTGTGGAGAGAGAGAACAGTGCAGACTGAGCAGAGAGAGAACAGTACAGACTGAGGAGAGAGAGAGAGAGAGAAAAGTGCAGACTGAGGAGCGAGAGAGAACAGTGCAGACTTATGAGAGAGAGAACAGTACAGACTGAGGAGAGAAAACAGTGCAGACTGAGCAGAGAGAGAACAGTGCAGACTGAGGAGAGAGAGAGACGGAACAGTGCAGACTGAGGAGAGAGAGAACAGTGCAGACTGAGGAGAGAGAGAACAGTGCAGACCGAGGAGAGAGAGAACAGCACAGACTGAGGAGAGAGAGAACAGTGCAGACTGAGGAGAGAGAGACAACAGTGCAGACTGAGGAGAGAGAGAAAAGTGCAGACTGAGGAGAGAGAGAACAGTGCAGACTGAGGAGAGAGAGAATAGTGCAGACTGAGGAGAGAGAAAACAGTGCAGACTGAGGAGAGAGAGAACAGTGCAGACTGAGGAGAGAAAGCGAACAGTGCAGACTGAGGAGAGAGAGGGAACAGTGCAGACTGAGGAGAGAGAGAGAGAACAGTGCAGACTGAGGAGAGAGAGAGAGAACAGTGCAGACTGAGGAGAGAGAGTATAGTGCAGACTGAGGAGAGAGAGAACAGTGCAGACTGAGGAGAGAGAGGGTACAGTGCAGACTGAGGAGAGGGAGAAAACTGCAGACTGAGGAGAGAGAGCGAACAGTGCAGACTGAGGAGAGAGGGAGAACAGTGCAGACTGAGGAGACAGAGAACAGTGCAGACTGAGGAGAGAGAACAGTGCAGACAGAGGAGCGAAAGAACAGTGCAGACTGAGGAGAGAGGGAACAGTGCAGACTGAGGAGAGGGAGAACAGTGCGGACTAAGGAGAGAGAGAGAACAGTGCAGACTGAGGAGTGAAAACAGTGCAGACTGAGCAGAGAGAGAGAGAACAGTGCAGATTGAGGAGAGAGAGAACAGTGCAGACTGAGGAGAGAGAGATCAGTGTAGACTGAGGAGAGAGAGAACAGTGCAGACTGAGGAGAGAGAGATAACAGTGCAGACTGAGGAGAGAGTGAACAGTGCAGACTGAGGATAGAGAGGACAGTGCAGAATGAGGTCAGAGTGAACAGTGGAGACTGAGGAGAGAGAGAACAGTGCAGACTGAGGAGAGAGAACAGTGCAGACTGAGGAGGGAGAGAACAGTGCAGACTGAGGAGAGAGAGAGAGAGAGAAAAGTGCAGACTGAGGAGCGAGAGAACAGTGCAGACTGAGGTGAGAGAGGGAACAGTGCAGACTTAGGAGAGAGAACAGTGCAGACTGAGGAGAGAAAACAGTGCAGACTGAGCAGAGAGAGAACAGTGCAGACTGAGGAGAGAGAGAGAGCACTGCAGACTGATGAGAGAGAGTGAACACTGCAGACTGAGCAGAGAGAGAACAGTGCAGAATGAGGACAGAGAGAGATCAGTGCAGACTGAGGAGAGAGAACAGTGCAGACTGAGAGAGAGAACAGTGCAGACTGAGTGGAGAGAGAATAGTGCAGACTGAGGAGAGAGAGAGAGAGAGGGAACAGTGCAGACTGAGGAGAGAGAGAACAGTGCAGACTGAGGAGAGAGAGAACAGCACAGACTGAGGAGAGAGAGAACAGTGCAAACTGAGGGGAGAGAGAGAACAGTGCAGACTGAGAAGGGAGAGAACAGTGCAGACTGTGGAGAGGGAGACAACAGTGCCGACTGAGGAGAGAGAGAGAACAGAGCAGACTGAGGAGAGAAAGAACAGTGCAGACTGAGGAGAGAGAGAACAGCACAGACTGAGGAGAGAGAGAACAGTGCAAACTGAGGGGAGAGAGAGAACAGTGCAGACTGAGCAGGGAGAGAACAGTGCAGACTGAGGAGAGGGAGAGAACAGTGCCGACTGAGGAGAGAGAGAGAACAGTGCAAACTGAGGAGAGAGAGAGAACAGTGCAGATTGAGGAGAGAGAGAACAGTGCAGACTGAGGAGAGAGAGATCAGTGTAGACTGAGGAGAGAGAGAACAGTGCAGACTGAGGAGAGAGAGATAACAGTGCAGACTGAGGAGAGGGTGAACAGTGCAGACTGAGGATAGAGAGGACAGTGCAGAATGAGGACAGAGTGAACAGTGCAGACTGCGGAGAGAGAGAACAGTGCAGACTGAGGAGAGAGAACAGTGCAGACTGAGGAGGGAGAGAACAGTGCAGGCTGAGGCGAGAGAGAGTTCAGTGCAGCCTGTGGAGAGAGAGAACAGTGCAGACTGAGCAGAGAGAGAACAGTACAGACTGAGGAGAGAGAGAGAGAGAGAAAAGTGCAGACTGAGGAGCGAGAGAGAACAGTGCAGACTTTTGAGAGAGAGAACAGTACAGACTGAGGAGAGAAAACAGTGCAGACTGAGCAGAGAGAGAACAGTGCAGACTGAGGAGAGAGAGAGACGGAACAGTGCAGACTGAGGAGAGAGAGAACAGTGCAGACTGAGGAGAGAGAGAACAGTGCAGACCGAGGAGAGAGAGAACAGCACAGACTGAGGAGAGAGAGAACAGTGCAGACTGAGGAGAGAGAGACAACAGTGCAGACTGAGGAGAGAGAGAAAAGTGCAGACTGAGGAGAGAGAGAACAGTGCAGACTGAGGAGAGAGAGAATAGTGCAGACTGAGGAGAGAGAAAACAGTGCAGACTGAGGAGAGAGAGAACAGTGCAGACTGAGGAGAGAAAGCGAACAGTGCAGACTGAGGAGAGAGAGGGAACAGTGCAGACTGAGGAGAGAGAGAGAGAACAGTGCAGACTGAGGAGAGAGAGAGAGAACAGTGCAGACTGAGGAGAGAGAGTATAGTGCAGACTGAGGAGAGAGAGAACAGTGCAGACTGAGGAGAGAGAGGGTACAGTGCAGACTGAGGAGAGGGAGAAAACTGCAGACTGAGGAGAGAGAGAGAACAGTGCAGACTGAGGAGACAGAGAACAGTGCAGACTGAGGAGAGAGAACAGTGCAGACTGAGGAGCGAAAGAACAGTGCAGACTGAGGAGAGAGAGAACAGTGCAGACTGAGGAGAGGGAGAACAGTGCGGACTGAGGAGAGAGAGAGAACAGTGCAGACTGAGGAGTGAAAACAGTGCAGACTGAGCAGAGAGAGAACAGTGCAGACTGAGGAGAGAGAGAGAACAGTGCAGACTGATGAGAGAGAGGGAACAGTGCAGACTGAGGAGAGAGAGGGAACAGTGCAGACAGAGGAGAAGGAGAACACTGCAGACTGAGGCGAGAGACAACAGTGCAGACTGAGGAGAAAGTGGACAGTGCAGATTGAGGAGAGAGAGAACCGTGCAGACTGAGGAGAGAGAGAGAGATCAGTGCAGACTGAGGAGAGAGAGAACAATGCAGTCTGAGGAGAGAGAGAGAACAGTGCAGACTGAAAAGAGAGAGAGAATGCTGCAGACTGAGGAGAGAGAGAGAAAAGTGCAGACTGAGCAGAGAGGGAACATTGCAGACTGAGGAGAGAGAGAGAACAGTGCAGACTGATGAGAGAGAGTAAACACTGCAGACTGAGGAGAGAGAGAACAGTGCAGAATAAGGAGAGAGAGAGATCAGTGCAGACTGAGGAGACAGAACAGTGCAGACTGAGGAGAGAGAGAACCGTGCAGACTGAGTGGAGAGAGAGTAGTGCAGACTGAGGAGAGAGAGAGAGAGGGAACAGTGCAGACTGAGGAGAGAGAGAATAGTGCAGACTGAGGAGAGAGAGAACAGCACAGACTGAGGAGAGAGAGAACAGTGCAAACTGAGGGGAGAGAGAGAACAGTGCAGACTGAGCAGGGAGAGAACAGTGCAGACTGAGGAGAGGGAGAGAACAGTGCCGAATGAGAAGAGAGAGAGAACAGTGCCGACTGAGGAGAGAGAGAGAGCAGTGCAAACTGAGGAGAGAGAGAGCAGTGCAGACTGAGGAGAGAGAGAGAACATTGCAGACTGAGCAGAGAGAGAGAGAACAGTGCAGATTGAGGAGAGAGAGAACAGTGAAGACTGAGGACAGAGAGAGATCAGTGTAGACTGAGGAGAGAGAGAACAGTGCAGACTGAGGAGAGAGAGATAACAGTGCAGACTGAGGAGAGAGTGAACAGTGCAGACTGAGGATAGAGAGGACAGTACAGACTGAGGAGAGAGTGAACAGTGCAGACTGAGGAGAGAGAACAGTGCAGAATGAGGAGAGGGAGAAAACTGCAGACTGAGGAGAGAGAGAGAACACTGCAAACTGAGGAGAGAGTGAGAACACTGCAGACTGAGGAGAGAGAGCACATTGCAGACGAGAGCGAGAGAACAGTTATAGACTGAGGAGAGAGAGAACAGTGCAGAATGAGGAGAGCAAGAGATCAGTGCAGACTGAGGAGAGAGAGCAGTGCAGACTGAGGAGAGAGAGAACAGTGCAGACTGAGGAGTGGGAGAGAACAGTGCCGAATGAGGAGAGAGAGAGAACAGTGCAAACTGAGGAGAGAGAGAGCAGTGCAGACTGAGGAGAGAGAGAGAACAGTTCAGACTGAGCAGAGAGAGAGAGAACAGTGCAGACTGAGGAGAGAGAGAACAGTGCAGACTGAGGAGAGAGAGAACAGTGCAGACTGAGGAGAGAGAGAACAGCACAAACTGAGGAGAGAGAGAACAGTGCAAACTGAGGGGAGAGAGAAAACAGTGCAGACTGAGCAGGGAGAGAACAGTGCAGACTGAGGAGAGGGAGAGAACAGTGCCGACTGAGGAGAGAGAGAGAACAGTGCAAACAGAGGAGAGAGAGAGCAGTGCAGACTGAGGAGAGAGAGACAACAGTGCAGACTGAGGAGAGAGAGAGAGAACAGTGCAGATTGAGGAGAGAGAGAGTTCAGTGCAGACTGTGGAGAGAGAGAACAGTGCAGACTGAGGAGAGAGAGAACAGTGCAGACTGAGGAGAGAGAGAGTTCAGTGCAGACTGTGGAGAGAGAGAACAGTGCAGACTGAGGAGAGAGAGAACAGTTCATCCTGAGGAGAGAGAGAGAGAGAGAAAAGTGGAGAATGAGGAGCGAGAGAACAGTGCAGACTGAGGAGAGAGATGGAAAAGTGCAGACTGAGGAGAGAGAGAAAGAACAGTGCAGACTTAGGATAGAGAGAACAGTGCAGACTGAGGAGATAAAACAGTGCTGACTGAGCAGAGAGAGAACAGTGCAGACTGAGGAGAGAGAGAGAACAGTGCAGAATGAGGAGAGAGAGAGATCAGTGCAGACTGAGGAGAGAGAGAACAGTGCAGACTGAGTGGAGAGAGAATAGTGCAGACCGAGGAGAGAGAGAGAGAGAGAGGGAACAGTGCAGACTGAGGAGAGAGAGAACAGTGCAGACTGAGGAGAGAGAGAACAGCACAGACTGAGGAGAGAGAGAACAGTGCAAACTGAGGGGAGAGAGAGAAAAGTGCATACAGAGCAGGGAGAGAACAGTGCAGACTGAGGAGAGGGAGAGAACAGTGCCGACTGAAGAGAGAGAGAGCAGTGCAGACTGAGGAGAGAGAGAACAGTGCAGACTGAGGAGAGAGAGCGAACAGTGCAGACTGAGGAGAGAGAAGGAACAGTGCAGACTTAGGAGAGAGAGAGAGAAAAGTGCAGACTGAGGAGAGAGAGAATAGTGCAGACTGAGGAGAGAAAACTGTGCAGACTGAACAGAGAGATAACAGTGCAGACTGAGGAGAGAGAGGGAACAGTGCAGACTGAGGAGAGGGAGAAAACTGCAGAGTGAGGAGAGAGAGAGAACACTGCAAACTGTGGAGAGAGTGAGAACAGTGCAGACTGAGGAGAGAGAGCACATTGTGAACGAGTGCGAGAGAACAGTTATAGACTGAGGAGAGAGAGAACAGTGCAGAATGAGGAGAGCAAGAGATCAGTACAGACTGAGGAGAGAGAGAGCAGTGCAGACTGAGGAGAGAGAGAACAGTGCAGACTGAGTGGAGAGAGAATAGTGCAGACTGAGGAGAGAGAGAGAGAGAGGGAACAGTGCAGACTGAGGAGAGAGAGAACAGTGCAGACTGAGGAGTGGGAGAGAACAGTGCCGACTGAGGAGAGAGAGAGAACAGTGCAAACTGAGGAGAGAGAGAGCAGTGCAGACTGAGGAGAGAGAGAGAACAGTGCAGACTGAGCAGAGAGAGAGAGAACAGTGCAGATTGAGGAGAGAGAGAACAGTGCAGACTGAGGAGAGAGAGAGATCAGTGTAGACTGAGGAGAGAGAGAACAGTGAAGACTGAGGAGAGAGAACAGTGCAGACTGAGGAGGGAGAGAACAGTGCAGACTGAGGAGAGAGAGAGTTCAGTGCAGACTGTGGAGAGAGAGAACAGCACAGACTGAGGAGAGAGAGAACAGTGCAAACTGAGGTGAGAGAGAGAACAGTGCAGCCTCAGCAGGGAGAGAACACTGCAGACTGAGGAGAGAGAGAGAACAGTGCAGACTGATGAGAGAGAGTGAACACTGCAGACTGAGGAGAGAGAGAACAGTGCGGAATGAGGAGAGAGAGAGATCAGTGCAGACTGAGTGGAGAGAGAATAGTGCAGACTGAGGAGAGAGAGAGAGAGAGAACAGTGCAGATTGAGGAGAGAGAGAACAGTGCAGACTGAGGAGAGAGAGAACAATGCAGACTGAGGAGAGAGAGAACTGCACAGACTGAGGAGAGAGAGAACAGTGCAAACTGAGGGGAGAGAGAGAAAAGTGCAGACTCAGGAGAGAGAGAACAGTGCAGACTGAGGAGAGAGTGAACAGTGCAGACTGAGGATAGAGAGGACAGTGCAGACTGAGGAGAGAGTGAACAGTGCAGACAGAGGAGAGAACAGTGCAGACTGAGGAGAGAGAGAACAGTGCAGACTGAGGAGAGAGAACAGTGCAGATTGAGGAGGGAGAGAACAGTGCAGACTGAGGAGAGACAGAGTTCAGTGCAGACTGTGGAGAGAGAGAACAGTGCAGACTGAGGAGAGAGAGAACAGTGCATACTGAGGAGAGAGAGAGAGAGAGAAAAGTGCAGACTGAGGACCGAGAGAACAGTGCCGACTGAGGAGAGAGAGGGAACAGTGCAGACTGAGGAGAGAGAGAGAGAACAGTACAGACTTAGGAGACAGAGAACAGTGCATGCTGAGGAGAGAAAACAGTGCAGACTGAGCAGAGAGAGAACAGTGCAGACTGAGGAGAGAGAGAGAACAGTGCAGACTGATGAGAGAGAGTGAACACTGCAGACTGAGGAGAGAGAGAACAGTGCAGAATGAGGAGAGAGAGAACAGTGCAGACTGAGTGGAGAGAGAAGAGTGCAGACTGAGGAGAGAGAGAGGGAGAGGGAACAGTGCAGACTGAGGGGAGAGAGAACAGTGCAGACTGAGGAGAGAGAGAACAGTGCAAACTGAGGAGAGAGAGAGCAGTGCAGACTGAGGAGAGAGAGAGAACAGTGCAGACTGAGCAGAGAGAGAGAGAACAGTGCAGATTGAAGAAGGAGAGAACAGTGCAGACTGAGGAGAGAGAGAGATCAGTGTAGACTGAGGAGAGAGAGAACAGTGCAGACTGAGGAGAGAGAACAGTGCAGACTGAGGAGGGAGAGAACAGTGCAGACTGAGGAGAGAGAGAGTTCAGTGCAGACTGTGGAGAGAGAGAACAGCACAGACTGAGGAGAGAGAGAACAGTGCAAACTGAGGTGAGAGAGAGAACAGTGCAGCCTCAGCAGGGAGAGAACACTGCAGACTGAGGAGAGAGAGAGAACAGTGCAGACTGATGAGAGAGAGTGAACACTGCAGACTGAGGAGAGTGAGAACAGTGCAGAATGAGGAGAGAGAGAGATCAGTGCAGACTGAGTGGAGAGAGAATAGTGCAGCCTGAGGAGAGAGAGAGAGAGAGAGAACAGTGCAGATTGAGGAGAGAGAGAACAGTGCAGACTGAGGAGAGAGAGAACAATGCAGACTGAGGAGAGAGAGAACTGCGCAGATTGAGGAGAGAGAGAACAGTGCAAACTGAGGGGAGAGAGAGAAAAGTGCAGACTGAGGAGAGAGAGAACAGTGCACACTGAGGATAGAGAGGACAGTGCAGACTGAGGAGAGAACAGTGCAGACTGAGGAGAGAGAGAACAGTGCAGACTGAGGAGAGAGAACAGTGCAGACTGAGGAGGGAGAGAACAGTGCAGACTGAGGAGAGAGAGAGTTCAGTGCAGACTGTGGAGAGAGAGAACAGTGCAGACTGAGGAGAGAGAGAACAGTGCATACTGAGGAGAGAGAGAGAGAGAAAAGTGCAGACTGAGGACCGAGAGAACAGTGCCGACTGAGGAGAGAGAGGGAACAGTGCAGACTGAGGAGAGAGAGAGAGAACAGTGCAGACTTAGGAGACAGAGAATAGTGCATGCTGAGGAGAGAAAACAGTGCAGACTGAGCAGAGAGAGAACAGTGCAGACTGAGGAGAGAGAGAGAACAGTGCAGACTGATGAGAGAGAGTGAACACTGCAGACTGAGGAGAGAGAGAACAGTGCAGAATGAGGAGAGAGAGAACAGTGCAGACTGAGTGGAGAGAGAAGAGTGCAGACTGAGGAGAGAGAGAGGGAGAGTGAACACTGCAGACTGAGGAGAGAGGGAACAGTGCAGAATGAGGAGAGAGAGAGATCAGTGCAGACTGAGGAGAGAGAGAAAAGTGCAGACTGAGGAGAGAGAGAACAGCACAGACTGAGGAGAGAGAGAACAGTGCAGAATGAGTAGAGAGAGAGATCAGTGCGGACTGAGGAGAGAGAACAGTGCAGACTGAGGAGAGAGAGATCAGTGCAGACTGAGTGGAGAGAGAATAGTGCAGACTGAGGAGAGAGAGAGAGAGAGGGAACAGTGCAGACTGAGGAGAGAGAGAACAGTGCAGACTGAGGAGAGAGAGAACAGCACAGACTGAGGAGAAAGAGAACACTGCAAACTGAGGGGAGAGAGAGAACAGTGCAGACTGAGCAGGGAGAGAACAGTGCAGACTGAGGATAGAGAGATGACAGTGCAGACTGAGGAGAGAATGAACAGTGCAGACTGAGGATAGAGAGGACAGTGCAGACTGAGGAGAGAGTTAACAGTGCAGACTGAGGAGAGAGAGAACAGTGCAGACAGAGGAGAGCGAGAACGGTGCAGACTGAGGAGAGAGAACAGTGCAGACTGAGGAGGGAGAGAACAGTGCAGACTGAGGAGAGAGAGAGTTCAGTGCAGACTGCGGAGAGAGAGAGAGAACAGTGCAGACTTAGGAGAGAGAGAACAGTGCAGACTGAGGAGTGAGAGAGAGAGAAAAGTGCAGTCTGAGGAGCGAGAGAACAGTGCAGACTGAGGAGAGAGAGGGAACAGTGCAGACTGAGGAGAGAGAGAGAGAACAGTGCAGACTTAGGAGAGAGAGAACTGTGCAGACTGAGGAGAGAGAGGTAACAGTGCAGACTGAGGAGAGAGAGAGAGAACAGTGAGACTGAGGAGAGAAAACAGTGCAGACTGAGCAGAGAGAGAACAGTGCAGACTGAGGAGAGAGAGAGAACAGTGCAGACTGATCAGAGAGAGTGAACATTGCAGACCGAGGAGAGAGAGAACAGTGCAGAATGAGGAGAGAGAGAGATCAGTGCAGACGGAGGAGAGAGAACAGTGCAGACTGAGGAGAGAGAGAACAGTGCAGACTGAGTGGAGAGAGAACAGTGCAGACTGAGGAGAGAGAGAGAGAGAGGGAACAGTGCAGACTGAGGAGAGAGAGAACAGTGCAGACTGAGGAGAGAAAGAACAGCACAGACTGAGGAGAGAGAGAGCAGTGCAGACTGAGCAGGGAGAGAACAGTGCAGACTGAGGAGAGGGAGAGAACAGTGCCGACTGAGGAGAGAGAGAGAACAGTGCAAACTGAGGAGGGAGAGAGCAGTGCAGACTGAGGAGAGAGAGAGAGAACAATGCAGATTGAGGAGAGAGAAAACAGTGCAGCCTGAAGAGAGAGAGAGATCAGTGTAGACTGAGGAGAGAGAGAACAGTGCAGACTGAGGAGACAGAGACAACAGTGCAGACTGAGGAGAGAGAGAAAAGTGCAGACTGAGGAGAGAGAGAACAGTGCAGACTAAGGAGAGAGAGGGAACACTGTAGACTGAGAGTGAGAGAGAACAGTGCAGACTGAGGAGAGAGAGAATAGTGCAGACTGAGGAGAGAGAAAACAGTGCAGACTGAGGAGAGAGAGAACAGTGCAGACTGAGGAGAGAGAGCGAACAGTGCAGACTGAGGAGAGAGAGGGAACAGTGCAGACTGAGGAGAGAGAGAGAGAACAGTGCAGACTGAGGAGAGAGAGTATAGTGCAGACTGAGGAGAGAAAACAGTGCAGACTGAGCAGAGAGAGAACAGTGCAGACTGAGGAGAGAGAGAGAACAGTGCAGACTGAGGAGACAGAGAACAGTGCAGACTGAGGAGAGAGAACAGTGCAGACTGAGGAGCGAAAGAACAGTGCAGACTGAGGAGAGAGAGAACAGTGCAGACTGAGGAGAGGGAGAACAGTGCGGACTGAGGAGAGAGAGAGAACAGTGCAGACTGAGGAGTGAAAACAGTGCAGACTGAGCAGAGAGAGAGAGAACAGTGCAGATTGAGGAGAGAGAGAACAGTGCAGACTGAGGAGAGAGAGATGAGTGTAGACTGAGGAGAGAGAGAACAGTGCAGACTGAGGAGAGAGAGATAACAGTGCAGACTGAGGAGAGAGTGAACAGTGCAGACTGAGGACAGAGAGGACAGTGCAGAATGAGGACAGAGTGAACAGTGCAGACTGAGGAGAGAGAGAACAGTGCAGACTGAGGAGAGAGAACAGTGCAGACTGAGGAGGGAGAGAACAGTGCAGACTGAGGAGAGAGAGAGTTCAGTGCAGCCTGTGGAGAGAGAGAACAGTGCAGACTGAGGAGAGAGAGAACAGTACAGACTGAGGAGAGAGAGAGAGAGAGAAAAGTGCAGACTGAGGAGCGAGAGAACAGTGCAGACTGAGGTGAGAGAGGGAACAGTGCAGACTGAGGAGAGAGAGAGAACAGTGCAGACTTAGGAGAGAGAGAACAGTGCAGACTGAGGAGAGAAAACAGTGCAGACTGAGCAGAGAGAGAACAGTGCAGACTGAGGAGAGAGAGAGAACACTGCAGACTGATGAGAGAGAGTGAACACTGCAGACTGAGCAGAGAGAGAACAGTGCAGAATGAGGACAGAGTGAGATCAGTGCAGACTGAGGAGAGAGAACAGTGCAGACTGAGGAGAGAGAGAACAGTGCAGACTGAGTGGAGAGAGAATAGTGCAGACTGAGGAGAGAGAGAGAGAGAGGGAACAGTGCAGACTGAGGAGAGAGAGAACAGTGCAGACTGAGGAGAGGGAGAACAGTACCGACTGAGGAGAGAGAGAACCGTGCAGACTGAGCAGAGAGAGAGAGAACAATGCAGATTGAGGAGAGAGAAAACAGTGCAGCCTGAAGAGAGAGAGAGATCAGTGTAGACTGAGGAGAGAGAGAACAGTGCAGACTGAGGAGAGAGAGACAACAGTGCAGACTGAGGAGAGAGAGAAAAGTGCAGACTGAGGAGAGAGAGAACAGTGCAGACTGTGGAGAGAGAGGGAACACTGTAGACTGAGAGTGAGAGAGAACAGTGCAGACTGAGGAGAGAGAGAATAGTGCAGACTGAGGAGAGAGAAAACAGTGCAGACTGAGGAGAGAGAGAACAGTGCAGACTGAGGAGAGAGAGCGAACAGTGCAGACTGAGGAGAGAGAGAGAACAGTGCAGACTGAGGAGACAGAGAACAGTGCAGACTGAGGAGAGAGAACAGTGCAGACAGAGGAGCGAAAGAACAGTGCAGACTGAGGAGAGAGGGAACAGTGCAGACTGAGGAGAGGGAGAACAGTGCGGACTGAGGAGAGAGAGAGAACAGTGCAGACTGAGGAGTGAAAACAGTGCAGACTGAGCAGAGAGAGAGAGAACAGTGCAGATTGAGGAGAGAGAGAACAGTGCAGACTGAGGAGAGAGAGATCAGTGTAGACTGAGGAGAGAGAGAACAGTGCAGACTGAGGAGAGAGAGATAACAGTGCAGACTGAGGAGAGAGTGAACAGTGCAGACTGAGGATAGAGAGGACAGTGCAGAATGAGGACAGAGTGAACAGTGGAGACTGAGGAGAGAGAGAACAGTGCAGACTGAGGAGAGAGAACAGTGCAGACTGAGGAGGGAGAGAACAGTGCAGACTGAGGAGAGAGAGAGAGAGAGAAAAGTGCAGACTGAGGAGCGAGAGAACAGTGCAGACTGAGGTGAGAGAGGGAACAGTGCAGACTTAGGAGAGAGAGAACAGTGCAGACTGAGGAGAGAAAACAGTGCAGACTGAGCAGAGAGAGAACAGTGCAGACTGAGGAGAGAGAGAGAACACTGCAGACTGATGAGAGAGAGTGAACACTGCAGACTGAGCAGAGAGAGAACAGTGCAGAATGAGGACAGAGAGAGATCAGTGCAGACTGAGGAGAGAGAACAGTGCAGATTGAGAGAGAGAACAGTGCAGGCTGAGTGGAGAGAGAATAGTGCAGACTGAGGAGAGAGAGAGAGAGAGGGAACAGTGCAGACTGAGGAGAGAGAGAACAGTGCAGACTGAGGAGAGAGAGAACAGCACAGACTGAGGAGAGAGAGAACAGTGCAAACTGAGGGGAGAGAGAGAACAGTGCAGACTGAGAAGGGAGAGAACAGTGCAGGCTGAGGCGAGAGAGAGTTCAGTGCAGCCTGTGGAGAGAGAGAACAGTGCAGACTGAGCAGAGAGAGAACAGTACAGACTGAGGAGAGAGAGAGAGAGAGAAAAGTGCAGACTGAGGAGCGAGAGAGAACAGTGCAGACTTATGAGAGAGAGAACAGTACAGACTGAGGAGAGAAAACAGTGCAGACTGAGCAGAGAGAGAACAGTGCAGACTGAGGAGAGAGAGAGACGGAACAGTGCAGACTGAGGAGAGAGAGAACAGTGCAGACTGAGGAGAGAGAGAACAGTGCAGACCAAGGAGAGAGAGAACAGCACAGACTGAGGACAGAGAGAACAGTGCAGACTGAGGAGAGAGAGACAACAGTGCAGACTGAGGAGAGAGAGAAAAGTGCAGACTGAGGAGAGAGAGAACAGTGCAGACTGAGGAGAGAGAGAATAGTGCAGACTGAGGAGAGAGAAAACAGTGCAGACTGAGGAGAGAGAGAACAGTGCAGACTGAGGAGAGAAAGCGAACAGTGCAGACTGAGGAGAGAGAGGGAACAGTGCAGACTGAGGAGCGAGAGAGAGAACAGTGCAGACTGAGGAGAGAGAGAGAGAACAGTGCAGACTGAGGAGAGAGAGTATAGTGCAGACTGAGGAGAGAGAGAACAGTGCAGACAGAGGAGAGAGAGGGTACAGTGCAGACTGAGGAGAGGGAGAAAACTGCAGACTGAGGAGAGAGAGAGAACAGTGCAGACTGAGGAGACAGAGAACAGTGCAGACTGAGGAGAGAGAACAGTGCAGACTGAGGAGCGAAAGAACAGTGCAGACTGAGGAGAGAGAGAACAGTGCAGACTGAGGAGAGGGAGAACAGTGCGGACTGAGGAGAGAGAGAGAACAGTGCAGACTGAGGAGCGAAAGAACAGTGCAGACTGAGGAGAGAGAGAACAGTGCAGACTGAGGAGAGGGAGAACAGTGCGGACTGAGGAGAGAGAGAGAACAGTGCAGACTGAGGAGTGAAAACAGTGCAGACTGAGCAGAGAGAGAACAGTGCAGACTGAGGAGAGAGAGAGAACAGTGCAGACTGATGAGAGAGAGGGAACAGTGCAGACTGAGGAGAGAGAGGGAACAGTGCAGACAGAGGAGAAGGAGAACACTGCAGACTGAGGTGAGAGACAACAGTGCAGACTGAGGAGAAAGTGGACAGTGCAGATTGAGGAGAGAGAGAACCGTGCAGACTGAGGAGAGAGAGAGAGATCAGTGCAGACTGAGGAGAGAGAGAACAATGCAGTCTGAGGAGAGAGAGAGAACAGTGCAGACTGAAAAGAGAGAGAGAATGCTGCAGACTGAGGAGAGAGAGAGAAAAGTGCAGACTGAGCAGAGAGGGAACAGTGCAGACTGAGGAGAGAGAGAGAACAGTGCAGACTGATGAGAGAGAGTAAACACTGCAGACTGAGGAGAGAGAGAACAGTGCAGAATAAGGAGAGAGAGAGATCAGTGCAGACTGAGGAGACAGAACAGTGCAGACTGAGGAGAGAGAGAACCGTGCAGACTGAGTGGAGAGAGAGTAGTGCAGACTGAGGAGAGATAGAGAGAGGGAACAGTGCAGACTGAGGAGAGAGAGAATAGTGCAGACTGAGGAGAGAGAGAACAGCACAGACTGAGGAGAGAGAGAACAGTGCAAACTGAGGGGAGAGAGAGAACAGTGCAGACTGAGCAGGGAGAGAACAGTGCAGACTGAGGAGAGGGAGAGAACAGTGCCGAATGAGAAGAGAGAGAGAACAGTGCCGACTGAGGAGAGAGAGAGAGCAGTGCAAACTGAGGAGAGAGAGAGCAGTGCAGACTGAGGAGAGAGAGAGAACATTGCAGACTGAGCAGAGAGAGAGAGAACAGTGCAGATTGAGGAGAGAGAGAACAGTGAAGACTGAGGAGAGAGAGAGATCAGTGTAGACTGAGGAGAGAGAGAACAGTGCAGACTGAGGAGAGAGAGATAACAGTGCAGACTGAGGAGAGAGTGAACAGTGCAGACTGAGGATAGAGAGGACAGTACAGACTGAGGAGAGAGTGAACTGTGCAGACTGAGGAGAGAGAGAACAGTGCAGAATGAGGAGAGAGAGAACAGTGCAGACTGAGGAGAGAGAACAGTGCAGAATGAGGAGAGGGAGAAAACTGCAGACTGAGGAGAGAGAGAGAACACTGCAAACTGAGGAGAGAGTGAGAACAGTGCAGACTGAGGAGAGAGAGCACATTGCAGACGAGAGCGAGAGAACAGTTATAGACTGAGGAGAGAGAGAACAGTGCAGAATGAGGAGAGCAAGAGATCAGTGCAGACTGAGGAGAGAGAGCAGTGCAGACTGAGGAGAGAGAGAACAGTGCAGACTGAGGAGTGGGAGAGAACAGTGCCGACTGAGGAGAGAGAGAGAACAGTGCAAAATGAGGAGAGAGAGAGCAGTGCAGACTGAGGAGAGAGAGAGAACAGTTCAGACTGAGCAGAGAGAGAGAGAACAGTGCAGACTGAGGAGAGAGAGAACAGTGCAGACTGAGGAGAGAGAGAACAGTGCAGACTGAGGAGAGAGAGAACAGCACAAACTGAGGAGAGAGAGAACAGTGCAAACTGAGGGGAGAGAGAAAACAGTGCAGACTGAGCAGGGAGAGAACAGTGCAGACTGAGGAGAGGGAGAGCACAGTGCCGACTGAGGAGAGAGAGAGAACAGTGCAAACAGAGGAGAGAGAGAGCAGTGCAGACTGAGGAGACAGAGACAACAGTACAGACTGAGGAGAGAGAGAGAGAACAGTGCAGATTGAGGAGAGAGAGAACAGTGCAGACTGAGGAGAGAGAGAGATCAGTGTAGACTGAGGAGAGAGAGAACAGTGCAGACTGAGGAGAGAGAGACAACAGTGCAGACTGAGGAGAGAGAGGACAGTGCAGACTGAGAAGAGAGTGAACAGTGCAGACTGAGGAAAGAGAGAACAGTGCAGACTGAGGAGAGAGAGAACAGTGCAGACTGAGGAGAGAGAATAGTGCAGACTGAGGAGGGAGAGAACAGTGCAGACTGAGGAGAGAGAGAGTTCAGTGCAGACTGTGGAGAGAGAGAACAGTGCAGACTGAGGAGAGAGAGAACAGTTCATCCTGAGGAGAGAGAGAGAGAGAGAAAAGTGGAGAATGAGGAGCGAGAGAACAGTGCAGACTGAGGAGAGAGATGGAAAAGTGCAGACTGAGGAGAGAGAGAAAGAACAGTGCAGACTTAGGATAGAGAGAACAGTGCAGACTGAGGAGAGAAAACAGTGCTGACTGAGCAGAGAGAGAACAGTGCAGACTGAGGAGAGAGAGAGAACAGTGCAGACTGATGAGAGAGAGTGAACACTGCAGACTTAGGAGAGAGAGAACAGTGCAGAATGAGGAGAGAGAGAGATCAGTGCAGACTGAGGAGAGAGAGAACAGTGCAGACTGAGTGGAGAGAGAATAGTGCAGACCGAGGAGAGAGAGAGAGAGAGAGGGAACAGTGCAGACTGAGGAGAGAGAGAACAGTGCAGACTGAGGAGAGAGAGAACAGCACAGACTGAGGAGAGAGAGAACAGTGCAAACTGAGGGGAGAGAGAGAACAGTGCATACAGAGCAGGGAGAGAACAGTGCAGACTGAGGAGAGGGAGAGAACAGTGCCGACTGAAGAGAGAGAGAGCAGTGCAGACTGAGGAGAGAGAGAACAGTGCAGACTGAGGAGAGAGAGCGAACAGTGCAGACTGAGGAGAGAGAAGGAACAGTGCAGACTTAGGAGAGAGAGAGAGAAAAGTGCAGACTGAGGAGAGAGAGAATAGTGCAGACTGAGGAGAGAAAACAGTGCAGACTGAACAGAGAGATAACAGTGCAGACTGAGGAGAGAGAGGGAACAGTGCAGACTGAGGAGAGGGAGAAAACTGCAGAGTGAGGAGAGAGAGAGAACACTGCAAACTGTGGAGAGAGTGAGAACAGTGCAGACTGAGGAGAGAGAGAACAGTGCAGAATGAGGAGAGCAAGAGATCAGTGCAGACTGAGGAGAGAGAGAGCAGTGGAGACTGAGGAGAGAGAGAACAGTGCAGACTGAGTGGAGAGAGAATAGTGCAGACTGAGGAGAGAGAGAGAGAGAGGGAACAGTGCAGACTGAGGAGAGAGAGAACAGTGCAGACTGAGGAGTGGGAGAGAACAGTGCCGACTGAGGAGAGAGAGAGAACAGTGCAAACTGAGGAGAGAGAGAGCAGTGCAGACTGAGGAGAGTGAGAGAACAGTGCAGACTGAGCAGAGAGAGAGAGAACAGTGCAGATTGAGGAGAGAGAGAACAGTGCAGACTGAGGAGAGAGAGAGATCAGTGTAGACTGAGGAGAGAGAGAACAGTGAAGACTGAGGAGAGAGAACAGTGCAGACTGAGGAGGGAGAGAACAGTGCAGACTGAGGAGAGAGAGAGTTCAGTGCAGACTGTGGAGAGAGAGAACAGCACAGACTGAGGAGAGAGAGAACAGTGCAAACTGAGGTGAGAGAGAGAACAGTGCAGCCTCAGCAGGGAGAGAACACTGCAGACTGAGGAGAGAGAGAGAACAGTGCAGACTGATGAGAGAGAGTGAACACTGCAGACTGAGGAGAGAGAGAACAGTGCGGAATGAGGAGAGAGAGAGATCAGTGCAGACTGAGTGGAGAGAGAATAGTGCAGACTGAGGAGAGAGAGAGAGAGAGAGAACAGTGCAGATTGAGGAGAGAGAGAACAGTGCAGACTGAGGAGAGAGAGAACAATGCAGACTGAGGAGAGAGAGAACTGCACAGACTGAGGAGAGAGAGAACAGTGCAAACTGAGGGGAGAGAGAGAAAAGTGCAGACTGAGGAGAGAGAGAACAGTGCAGACTGAGGAGAGAGTGAACAGTGCAGACTGAGGATAGAGAGGACAGTGCAGACTGAGGAGAGAGTGAACAGTGCAGACTGAGGAGAGAACAGTGCAGACTGAGGAGAGAGAGAACAGTGCAGACTGAGGAGAGAGAACAGTGCAGACTGAGGAGGGAGAGAACAGTGCAGACTGAGGAGAGAGAGAGTTCAGTGCAGACTGTGGAGAGAGAGAACAGTGCAGACTGAGGAGAGAGAGAACAGTGCATACTGAGGAGAGAGAGAGAGAGAGAAAAGTGCAGACTGAGGACCGAGAGAACAGTGCCGACTGATGAGAGAGAGGGAACAGTGCAGACTGAGGAGAGAGAGAGAGAACAGTGCAGACTTAGGAGACAGAGAACAGTGCATGCTGAGGAGAGAAAACAGTGCAGACTGAGCAGAGAGAGAACAGTGCAGACTGAGGAGAGAGAGTGAACACTGCAGATTGAGGAGAGAGAGAACAGTGCAGAATGAGGAGAGAGAGAGATCAGTGCAGACTGAGGAGAGAGAGAAAAGTGCAGACTGAGGAGAGAGAGAACAGCACAGACTGAGGAGAGAGAGAACACAGCAAACTGAGCAGGGAGAGAACAGTGCAGACTGAGGAGAGAGAAAACAGTGCAGAATGAGTAGAGAGAGAGATCAGTGCGGACTGAGGAGAGAGAACAGTGCAGACTGAGGAGAGAGAGAACAGTGCAGACTGAGGAGAGAGAGAACTGTGCAGAATGAGTAGAGAGAGAGATCAGTGCGGACTGAGGAGAGAGAACAGTGCAGACTGAGGAGAGAGAGAACAGTGCAGACTGAGGAGAGAGAGAACAGTGCAGACTGAGGAGAGAGAGAACAGCACAGACTGAGGAGAAAGAGAACACTGCAAACTGAGGGGAGAGAGAGAACAGTGCAGACTGAGCAGGGAGAGAACAGTGCAGACTGAGGATAGAGAGATGACAGTGCAGACTGAGGAGAGAGTGAACAGTGCAGACTGAGGATAGAGAGGACAGTGCAGACTGAGGAGAGAGTTAACAGTGCAGACTGAGGAGAGAGAGAACAGTGCAGACAGAGGAGAGCGAGAACGGTGCAGACTGAGGAGAGAGAACAGTGCAGACTGAGGAGAGAGAGAGTTCAGTGCAGACTGTGGAGAGAGAGAGAACAGTGCAGACTTAGGAGAGAGCGAACAGTGCAGACTGAGGAGTGAGAGAGAGAGAAAAGTGCAGTCTGAGGAGCGAGAGAACAGTGCAGACTGAGGAGAGAGAGGGAACAGTGCAGACTGAGGAGAGAGAGAGATCAGTGCAGACTTAGGAGAGAGAGAACTGTGCAGACTGAGGAGAGAGAGGTAACAGTGCAGACTGAGGAGAGAGAGAGAGAACAGTGCAGACTTAGTAGAGAGAGAACAGTGCAGACTGAGGAGAGAAAACAGTGCAGACTGAGCAGAGAGAGAACAGTGCAGACTGAGGAGAGAGAGAGAACAGTGCAGACTGATCAGAGAGAGTGAACATTGCAGACCGAGGCGAGAGAGAACAGTGCAGAATGAGGAGAGAGAGAGATCAGTGCAGACGGAGGAGAGAGAACAGTGCAGACTGAGGAGAGAGAGAACAGTGCAGACTGAGTGGAGAGAGAACAGTGCAGACTGAGGAGAGAGAGAGAGAGAGAGGGAACAGTGCAGACTGAGGAGAGAGAGAACAGTGCAGACTGAGGAGTGAAAACAGTGCAGACTGAGCAGAGAGAGAGAGAACAGTGCAGATTGAGGAGAGAGAGAACAGTGCAGACTGAGGAGAGAGAGATCAGTGTAGACTGAGGAGAGAGAGAACAGTGCAGACTGAGGAGAGAGAGATAACAGTGCAGACTGAGGAGAGAGTGAACAGTGCAGACTGAGGATAGAGAGGACAGTGCAGAATGAGGACAGAGTGAACAGTGGAGACTGAGGAGAGAGAGAACAGTGCAGACTGAGGAGAGAGAACAGTGCAGACTGAGGAGGGAGAGAACAGTGCAGACTGAGGAGAGAGAGAGAGAGAGAAAAGTGCAGACTGAGGAGCGAGAGAACAGTGCAGACTGAGGTGAGAGAGGGAACAGTGCAGACTTAGGAGAGAGAGAACAGTGCAGACTGAGGAGAGAAAACAGTGCAGACTGAGCAGAGAGAGAACAGTGCAGACTGAGGAGAGAGAGAGAACACTGCAGACTGATGAGAGAGAGTGAACACTGCAGACTGAGCAGAGAGAGAACAGTGCAGAATGAGGACAGAGAGAGATCAGTGCAGACTGAGGAGAGAGAACAGTGCAGACTGAGAGAGAGAACAGTGCAGGCTGAGTGGAGAGAGAATAGTGCAGACTGAGGAGAGAGAGAGAGAGAGGGAACAGTGCAGACTGAGGAGAGAGAGAACAGTGCAGACTGAGGAGAGAGAGAACAGCACAGACTGAGGAGAGAGAGAACAGTGCAAACTGAGGGGAGAGAGAGAACAGTGCAGACTGAGAAGGGAGAGAACAGTGCAGACTGTGGAGAGGGAGACAACAGTGCCGACTGAGGAGAGAGAGAGAACAGAGCAGACTGAGGAGAGAAAGAACAGTGCAGACTGAGGAGAGAGAGAACAGCACAGACTGAGGAGAGAGAGAACAGTGCAAACTGAGGGGAGAGAGAGAACAGTGCAGACTGAGCAGGGAGAGAACAGTGCAGACTGAGGAGAGGGAGAGAACAGTGCCGACTGAGGAGAGAGAGAGAACAGTGCAAACTGAGAAGAGAGAGAGAACAGTGCAGATTGAGGAGAGAGAGAACAGTGCAGACTGAGGAGAGAGAGATCAGTGTAGACTGAGGAGAGAGAGAACAGTGCAGACTGAGGAGAGAGAGATAACAGTGCAGACTGAGGAGAGAGTGAACAGTGCAGACTGAGGATAGAGAGGACAGTGCAGAATGAGGACAGAGTGAACAGTGCAGACTGCGGAGAGAGAGAACAGTGCAGACTGAGGAGAGAGAACAGTGCAGACTGAGGAGGGAGAGAACAGTGCAGGCTGAGGCGAGAGAGAGTTCAGTGCAGCCTGTGGAGAGAGAGAACAGTGCAGACTGAGCAGAGAGAGAACAGTACAGACTGAGGAGAGAGAGAGAGAGAGAAAAGTGCAGACTGAGGAGCGAGAGAGAACAGTGCAGACTTATGAGAGAGAGAACAGTACAGACTGAGGAGAGAAAACAGTGCAGACTGAGCAGAGAGAGAACAGTGCAGACTGAGGAGAGAGAGAGACGGAACAGTGCAGACTGAGGAGAGAGAGAACAGTGCAGACTGAGGAGAGAGAGAACAGTGCAGACCGAGGAGAGAGAGAACAGCACAGACTGAGGAGAGAGAGAACAGTGCAGACTGAGGAGAGAGAGACAACAGTGCAGACTGAGGAGAGAGAGAAAAGTGCAGACTGAGGAGAGAGAGAACAGTGCAGACTGAGGAGAGAGAGAATAGTGCAGACTGAGGAGAGAGAAAACAGTGCAGACTGAGGAGAGAGAGAACAGTGCAGACTGAGGAGAGAAAGCGAACAGTGCAGACTGAGGAGAGAGAGGGAACAGTGCAGACTGAGGAGAGAGAGAGAGAACAGTGCAGACTGAGGAGAGAGAGAGAGAACAGTGCAGACTGAGGAGAGAGAGTATAGTGCAGACTGAGGAGAGAGAGAACAGTGCAGACTGAGGAGAGAGAGGGTACAGTGCAGACTGAGGAGAGGGAGAAAACTGCAGACTGAGGAGAGAGAGAGAACAGTGCAGACTGAGGAGACAGAGAACAGTGCAGACTGAGGAGAGAGAACAGTGCAGACTGAGGAGCGAAAGAACAGTGCAGACTGAGGAGAGAGAGAACAGTGCAGACTGAGGAGAGGGAGAACAGTGCGGACTGAGGAGAGAGAGAGAACAGTGCAGACTGAGGAGCGAAAGAACAGTGCAGACTGAGGAGAGAGAGAACAGTGCAGACTGAGGAGAGGGAGAACAGTGCGGACTGAGGAGAGAGAGAGAACAGTGCAGACTGAGGAGTGAAAACAGTGCAGACTGAGCAGAGAGAGAACAGTGCAGACTGAGGAGAGAGAGAGAACAGTGCAGACTGATGAGAGAGAGGGAACAGTGCAGACTGAGGAGAGAGAGGGAACAGTGCAGACAGAGGAGAAGGAGAACACTGCAGACTGAGGTGAGAGACAACAGTGCAGACTGAGGAGAAAGTGGACAGTGCAGATTGAGGAGAGAGAGAACCGTGCAGACTGAGGAGAGAGAGAGAACAGTGCAAACTGAGAAGAGAGAGAGAACAGTGCAGATTGAGGAGAGAGAGAACAGTGCAGACTGAGGAGAGAGAGATCAGTGTAGACTGAGGAGAGAGAGAACAGTGCAGACTGAGGAGAGAGAGATAACAGTGCAGACTGAGGAGAGAGTGAACAGTGCAGACTGAGGATAGAGAGGACAGTGCAGAATGAGGACAGAGTGAACAGTGCAGACTGCGGAGAGAGAGAACAGTGCAGACTGAGGAGAGAGAACAGTGCAGACTGAGGAGGGAGAGAACAGTGCAGGCTGAGGCGAGAGAGAGTTCAGTGCAGCCTGTGGAGAGAGAGAACAGTGCAGACTGAGCAGAGAGAGAACAGTACAGACTGAGGAGAGAGAGAGAGAGAGAAAAGTGCAGACTGAGGAGCGAGAGAGAACAGTGCAGACTTATGAGAGAGAGAACAGTACAGACTGAGGAGAGAAAACAGTGCAGACTGAGCAGAGAGAGAACAGTGCAGACTGAGGAGAGAGAGAGACGGAACAGTGCAGACTGAGGAGAGAGAGAACAGTGCAGACTGAGGAGAGAGAGAACAGTGCAGACCGAGGAGAGAGAGAACAGCACAGACTGAGGAGAGAGAGAACAGTGCAGACTGAGGAGAGAGAGACAACAGTGCAGACTGAGGAGAGAGAGAAAAGTGCAGACTGAGGAGAGAGAGAACAGTGCAGACTGAGGAGAGAGAGAATAGTGCAGACTGAGGAGAGAGAAAACAGTGCAGACTGAGGAGAGAGAGAACAGTGCAGACTGAGGAGAGAAAGCGAACAGTGCAGACTGAGGAGAGAGAGGGAACAGTGCAGACTGAGGAGAGAGAGAGAGAACAGTGCAGACTGAGGAGAGAGAGAGAGAACAGTGCAGACTGAGGAGAGAGAGTATAGTGCAGACTGAGGAGAGAGAGAACAGTGCAGACTGAGGAGAGAGAGGGTACAGTGCAGACTGAGGAGAGGGAGAAAACTGCAGACTGAGGAGAGAGAGAGAACAGTGCAGACTGAGGAGACAGAGAACAGTGCAGACTGAGGAGAGAGAACAGTGCAGACTGAGGAGCGAAAGAACAGTGCAGACTGAGGAGAGAGAGAACAGTGCAGACTGAGGAGAGGGAGAACAGTGCGGACTGAGGAGAGAGAGAGAACAGTGCAGACTGAGGAGCGAAAGAACAGTGCAGACTGAGGAGAGAGAGAACAGTGCAGACTGAGGAGAGGGAGAACAGTGCGGACTGAGGAGAGAGAGAGAACAGTGCAGACTGAGGAGTGAAAACAGTGCAGACTGAGCAGAGAGAGAACAGTGCAGACTGAGGAGAGAGAGAGAACAGTGCAGACTGATGAGAGAGAGGGAACAGTGCAGACTGAGGAGAGAGAGGGAACAGTGCAGACAGAGGAGAAGGAGAACACTGCAGACTGAGGTGAGAGACAACAGTGCAGACTGAGGAGAAAGTGGACAGTGCAGATTGAGGAGAGAGAGAACCGTGCAGACTGAGGAGAGAGAGAGAGATCAGTGCAGACTGAGGAGAGAGAGAACAATGCAGTCTGAGGAGAGAGAGAGAACAGTGCAGACTGAAAAGAGAGAGAGAATGCTGCAGACTGAGGAGAGAGAGAGAAAAGTGCAGACTGAGCAGAGAGGGAACAGTGCAGACTGAGGAGAGAGAGAGAACAGTGCAGACTGATGAGAGAGAGTAAACACTGCAGACTGAGGAGAGAGAGAACAGTGCAGAATAAGGAGAGAGAGAGATCAGTGCAGACTGAGGAGACAGAACAGTGCAGACTGAGGAGAGAGAGAACCGTGCAGACTGAGTGGAGAGAGAGTAGTGCAGACTGAGGAGAGATAGAGAGAGGGAACAGTGCAGACTGAGAGAGAGAATAGTGCAGACTGAGGAGAGAGAGAACAGCACAGACTGAGGAGAGAGAGAACAGTGCAAACTGAGGGGAGAGAGAGAACAGTGCAGACTGAGCAGGGAGAGAACAGTGCAGACTGAGGAGAGGGAGAGAACAGTGCCGAATGAGAAGAGAGAGAGAACAGTGCCGACTGAGGAGAGAGAGAGAGCAGTGCAAACTGAGGAGAGAGAGAGCAGTGCAGACTGAGGAGAGAGAGAGAACATTGCAGACTGAGCAGAGAGAGAGAGAACAGTGCAGATTGAGGAGAGAGAGAACAGTGAAGACTGAGGACAGAGAGAGATCAGTGTAGACTGAGGAGAGAGAGAACAGTGCAGACTGAGGAGAGAGAGATAACAGTGCAGACTGAGGAGAGAGTGAACAGTGCAGACTGAGGATAGAGAGGACAGTACAGACTGAGGAGAGAGTGAACAGTGCAGACTGAGGAGAGAGAGAACAGTGCAGAATGAGGAGAGAGAGAACAGTGCAGACTGAGGAGAGAGAACAGTGCAGAATGAGGAGAGGGAGAAAACTGCAGACTGAGGAGAGAGAGAGAACACTGCAAACTGAGGAGAGAGTGAGAACACTGCAGACTGAGGAGAGAGAGCACATTGCAGACGAGAGCGAGAGAACAGTTATAGACTGAGGAGAGAGAGAACAGTGCAGAATGAGGAGAGCAAGAGATCAGTGCAGACTGAGGAGAGAGAGCAGTGCAGACTGAGGAGAGAGAGAACAGTGCAGACTGAGGAGTGGGAGAGAACAGTGCCGACTGAGGAGAGAGAGAGAACAGTGCAAACTGAGGAGAGAGAGAGCAGTGCAGACTGAGGAGAGAGAGAGAACAGTTCAGACTGAGCAGAGAGAGAGAGAACAGTGCAGACTGAGGAGAGAGAGAACAGTGCAGACTGAGGAGAGAGAGAACAGTGCAGACTGAGGAGAGAGAGAACAGCACAAACTGAGGAGAGAGAGAACAGTGCAAACTGAGGGGAGAGAGAAAACAGTGCAGACTGAGCAGGGAGAGAACAGTGCAGACTGAGGAGAGGGAGAGAACAGTGCCGACTGAGGAGAGAGAGAGAACAGTGCAAACAGAGGAGAGAGAGAGCAGTGCAGACTGAGGAGAGAGAGACAACAGTGCAGACTGAGGAGAGAGAGAGAGAACAGTGCAGATTGAGGAGAGAGAGAACAGTGCAGACTGAGGAGAGAGAGAGATCAGTGTAGACTGAGAGTGAGAGAGAACAGTGCAGACTGAGGAGAGAGAGACAACAGTGCAGACTGAGGAGAGAGTGAACAGTGCAGACTGAGGATAGAGAGGACAGTGCAGACTGAGAAGAGAGTGAACAGTGCAGACTGAGGAAAGAGAGAACAGTGCAGACTGAGGAGAGAGAGAACAGTGCAGACTGAGGAGAGAGAATAGTGCAGACTGAGGAGGGAGAGAACAGTGCAGACTGAGGAGAGAGAGAGTTCAGTGCAGACTGTGGAGAGAGAGAACAGTGCAGACTGAGGAGAGAGAGAACAGTTCATCCTGAGGAGAGAGAGAGAGAGAGAAAAGTGGAGAATGAGGAGCGAGAGAACAGTGCAGACTGAGGAGAGAGATGGAAAAGTGCAGACTGAGGAGAGAGAGAAAGAACAGTGCAGACTTAGGATAGAGAGAACAGTGCAGACTGAGGAGAGAAAACAGTGCTGACTGAGCAGAGAGAGAACAGTGCAGACTGAGGAGAGAGAGAGAACAGTGCAGACTGATGAGAGAGAGTGAACACTGCAGACTTAGGAGAGAGAGAACAGTGCAGAATGAGGAGAGAGAGAGATCAGTGCAGACTGAGGAGAGAGAGAACAGTGCAGACTGAGTGGAGAGAGAATAGTGCAGACCGAGGAGAGAGAGAGAGAGAGAGGGAACAGTGCAGACTGAGGAGAGAGAGAACAGTGCAGACTGAGGAGAGAGAAAACAGCACAGACTGAGGAGAGAGAGAACAGTGCAAACTGAGGGGAGAGAGAGAACAGTGCATACAGAGCAGGGAGAGAACAGTGCAGACTGAGGAGAGGGAGAGAACAGTGCCGACTGAAGAGAGAGAGAGCAGTGCAGACTGAGGAGAGAGAGAACAGTGCAGACTGAGGAGAGAGAGCGAACAGTGCAGACTGAGGAGAGAGAAGGAACAGTGCAGACTTAGGAGAGAGAGAGAGAAAAGTGCAGACTGAGGAGAGAGAGAATAGTGCAGACTGAGGAGAGAAAACAGTGCAGACTGAACAGAGAGATAACAGTGCAGACTGAGGAGAGAGAGGGAACAGTGCAGACTGAGGAGAGGGAGAAAACTGCAGAGTGAGGAGAGAGAGAGAACACTGCAAACTGTGGAGAGAGTGAGAACAGTGCAGACTGAGGAGAGAGAGCACATTGTGAACGAGTGCGAGAGAACAGTTATAGACTGAGGAGAGAGAGAACAGTGCAGAATGAGGAGAGCAAGAGATCAGTGCAGACTGAGGAGAGAGAGAGCAGTGCAGACTGAGGAGAGAGAGAACAGTGCAGACTGAGTGGAGAGAGAATAGTGCAGACTGAGGAGAGAGAGAGAGAGAGGGAACAGTGCAGACTGAGGAGAGAGAGAACAGTGCAGACTGAGGAGTGGGAGAGAACAGTGCCGACTGAGGAGAGAGAGAGAACAGTGCAAACTGAGGAGAGAGAGAGCAGTGCAGACTGAGGAGAGAGAGAGAACAGTGCAGACTGAGCAGAGAGAGAGAGAACAGTGCAGATTGAGGAGAGAGAGAACAGTGCAGACTGAGGAGAGAGAGAGATCAGTGTAGACTGAGGAGAGAGAGAACAGTGAAGACTGAGGAGAGAGAACAGTGCAGACTGAGGAGGGAGAGAACAGTGCAGACTGAGGAGAGAGAGAGTTCAGTGCAGACTGTGGAGAGAGAGAACAGCACAGACTGAGGAGAGAGAGAACAGTGCAAACTGAGGTGAGAGAGAGAACAGTGCAGCCTCAGCAGGGAGAGAACACTGCAGACTGAGGAGAGAGAGAGAACAGTGCAGACTGATGAGAGAGAGTGAACACTGCAGACTGAGGAGAGAGAGAACAGTGCGGAATGAGGAGAGAGAGAGATCAGTGCAGACTGAGTGGAGAGAGAATAGTGCAGACTGAGGAGAGAGAGAGAGAGAGAGAACAGTGCAGATTGAGGAGAGAGAGAACAGTGCAGACTGAGGAGAGAGAGAACAATGCAGACTGAGGAGAGAGAGAACTGCA
>NW_027276701.1:0-36106 GCF_030028105.1 Mobula birostris | reverse complement strand
AAAGGAATGGGGTAGAGGGAGGAAAGCAATGGGGTAGAGGCTGGAAAGGAGTGGAGTAGGAGGAGGAAAGGAATGGGTTAGTGGGAGGAAAGGAGTGGGGTAGAGGGAGGAAAGAAATGAGAAGTAGGGAGAAAAGGAATGGGGTCGAGGGAGGAAAGGAATTGAGTAGACGGAGGAAAGGAATGGGGCAGAGGGAGGAACGGAATGGGGTAGAGGGAGGAAAGGAATAGGGCAGTGGGAGGAAAGGAATGGGGAAGGGGGAGGAAAGGAATGGGATAGAGGGAGGAATGGAATGGGGAGGTGGGAGGAAAGGAATGGGATAGAGGGAGGAAAGGAATGGGGTAGACGGAGGAAAGGAATGGGATAGAGGGAGGAAAGGAATGGTGCAGTGGGAGGAAAGGAATGGGGTATAGGGAGGAAAGGAATGGGGTAGATGGAGGAAAGGAATGGGGTAGAGGGAGGAAAGGAATGGGGCAGTGGGAGGAAAGGAATGGGGTATAGGGAGGAAAGGAATGGGGTAGATGGAGGAAAGGAATGGGGTAGAGGGAGGAAAGGAATGGGGCAGTGGGAGGAAAGTAATGGGGTAGAGGGTGGAAAGGAATGAGGCAGTGGGAGGAAAGGAATGGGGCAGTTGGAAAAAAGGAATGGGGTAGTGGTAGGAAAGGAATGTGGTAGAGGGAAGAAAGGAATGGGGTAGTGGAGGGAAAGGAATAGGGTAGAGGGTGGAAAGAAATGGGGCAGTGGGAGGAAAGCAATGGGGTAGAGTGAAGAAAGGAATGGGGTAGTGGGAGGAATGGAGTGGGGTAGAGGTAGGAAAGGAATGGGATAGAGGGAGGAAAGGAATGGGGTAGTGGGAAGAAAGGAGATGGGTAGAGGGGTAGTGGGGGTAACGGAATGGGGTAGAGGGAGGAAATCAGTGGGGCAGTTGGAGGAAAGGAATGGGGCAGTGGGAGGAAAGGAGTGGGGCAGTTGGAGGAAAAGAATGGGGCAGTGGGAGGAAAGGAATGTGATGGAGGGAGGAAAAGAATGGGGTAGAGGGAGGAAAGGAATGGGGTAGTGGGAGGAAAGGAATCGCATAAAGGGTGGAAAGGAATGGGGCAGTGGGAGGAAAGGAATGGGGAAGTGGGAGGAAAGGAATGGGATAGAGGGTGGATAAGAATGGGGCAGTGGGAGGAAAGGAATGGGCTGGAGGGAGGAAAGGAATGGCGCAGAGGGAGGAAAGGAATGGGGTAGAGGGAGGAAAGGAATGGGGGAGAGGGAGGAAAGGAATTGAGTAGTGGGAGGAAAGGAATGGGGTGGAGGCAGGAAAGGAATGGGATAGAGGGAGGAATGGAACGGGGTAGTGGGAGGAGAGGAATGGGATAGAGGGGAGAAAGGAAGGGGCAGTGGGAGGAAAGGAATGGGGTAGAGGGAGGAAAGGAATTGGGCAGTGGGAGGAAAGGAGTGGTGTAGTGGGAGGAAAGGAATGGGGTAGTGGGAGGAAAGGAGTGTGCCAGACGGAGGAATGGAATGGGTTAGAGTGAGGAAAGGAATGGGGCAGAGGGAGGAACGGAATGGGGTAGAGGGAGGAAAGGAGTAGGGCAGTCGGAGGAAAGGAATGGGGTAGACGGAGGAAAGGAATAGGGCAATGGGAGGAAAGGAATGGAGTAGAGGGAGGAAAGGAATGGGATAAAGGGAGGAAAGGAATGGGGTAGACGGAGGAAAGGAATTGGATAGAGGGAGGAATGGAATGGGGAGGTGGGAGGAAAGGAATGGGATAGAGGGAGGAAAGGAAGGGGCAGTGGGAGGAAAGGAGTGGTGTAGTGGGAGGAAAGGAATGGGGTAGTGGGAGGAAAGGAGTGTGGCAAACGGAAGAAAGGAATGGGGTAGAGTGAGGTAAGGAATGGGATAGAGGGAGGAAAGGAATGGGTTAGAGGTAGGAAAGGAATGGGGCAGTGGGAGGAAACGAATTGGGCAGTGAGAGGAAAGTAATGGGGTAGAGGCAGGAAAGGAATGGGGTAGAGGGAGGAAAGGAATGGTGCAGTGATAGGAAAGGAATGGGGTAGATGGAGGAAAGGAATGGGGTAGAGGGAGGAAAGGAATGGGGCAGTGGGAGGAAAGGAGTGGGGCAGTTGGTGGGAAAGAATGGGGTAGTGGGAGGAAAGGAATGGGGTAGAGGGAGGAAAGGAATGGCGTAGAGGAAGGAAAGGAATGGGGTAGAGGGAGGAAAGGAATGGGATAGAGGGAGGAAAGAAATGGGGCATGGGAGGAAAGGAATGGGGTAGTGGGAGGAAAGGAATGGGGTAGAGGGAGGAAAGGAATGGGATAGAGGGAGGAAAAGAATGGGGCAGTGGGAGGAAAGGAATGGGGTAGAGGGAGGAAATGAATGGGATTGAGGGAGGAAAGGATTGGGGTAGTGGGAGGAAAGGAATGGGATAGAGGGAGGAAAGGAATGGGGCACAGGGAGGAACGGAATGGGATAAAGGTAGGAAAGGAATGGGGCAGTGGGAGGAAAGGAATGGGGCAGTGGGAGGAAAGGAATGTGATGGAGGGAGGAAAAGAATGGGGTAGAGGGAGGAAAGGAATGGGGTAGAGGGAGGAAAGGAATGGGGTAGTGGGAGGAAAGGAGATGGGGAGAGGGAGGAAAGGAGTGGAGTAGAGGGAGGAAAGGAACGGGGTAGTGGGGGTAAAGGAATGGGGTAGAGGGAGGAAATCAGTGGAGCAGTTGGAGGAAAGGAATGGGGCAGTGGGAGGAAAGGAGTGGGGCAGTTGGAAGAAAAGAATGGGGCAGTGGGAGGAAAGGAATGTGATGTAGGGAGGAAAAGAATGGGGTAGAGGGAGGAAAGGAATGGGGTAGTGGGAGGAAAGGAATCGCATAGAGGGTGGAAAGGAATGGCGCAGTGGGAGGAAAGGAATGGGGCAGTGGGAGGAAAGGAATGGGATAGAGGGTGGATAAGAATGGGGCAGTGGGAGGAAAGGAATGGGCTGGAGGGAGGAAAGGAATGGCGCAGAGGGAGTAAAGGAATGGGTTAGAGAGAGGAAAGGAATTGGGCAGTGGGAGGAAAGGAGTGGTGTAGTGGGAGGAAAGGAATGGGGTAGTGGGAGGAAAGGAGTGTGCCAGACGGAGGAATGGAATGGGTTAGAGTGAGGAAAGGAATGGGGCAGAGGGAGGAACGGAATGGGGTAGAGGGAGGAAAGGAGTAGGGCAGTCGGAGGAAAGGAATGGGGTAGACGGAGGAAAGGAATAGGGCAATGGGAGGAAAGGAATGGAGTAGAGGGAGGAAAGGAATGGGATAAAGGGAGGAAAGGAATGGGGTAGACGGAGGAAAGGAATTGGATAGAGGGAGGAATGGAATGGGGAGGTGGGAGGAAAGGAATGGGATAGAGGGAGGAAAGGAAGGGGCAGTGGGAGGAAAGGAGTGGTGTAGTGGGAGGAAAGGAATGGGGTAGTGGGAGGAAAGGAGTGTGGCAAACGGAAGAAAGGAATGGGGTAGAGTGAGGTAAGGAATGGGATAGAGGGAGGAAAGGAATGGGTTAGAGGTAGGAAAGGAATGGGGCAGTGGGAGGAAACGAATTGGGCAGTGAGAGGAAAGTAATGGGGTAGAGGCAGGAAAGGAATGGGGTAGAGGGAGGAAAGGAATGGTGCAGTGATAGGAAAGGAATGGGGTAGATGGAGGAAAGGAATGGGGTAGAGGGAGGAAAGGAATGGGGCAGTGGGAGGAAAGGAGTGGGGCAGTTGGAGGGAAAGAATGGGGTAGTGGGAGGAAAGGAATGGGGTAGAGGGAGGAAAGGAATGGCGTAGAGGAAGTAAAGGAATGGGGTAGAGGGAGGAAAGGAATGGGATAGAGGGAGGAAAGAAATGGGGCATGGGAGGAAAGGAATGGGGTAGTGGGAGGAAAGGAATGGGGTAGAGGGAGGAAAGGAATGGGATAGAGGGAGGAAAAGAATGGGGCAGTGGGAGGAAAGGAATGGGGTAGAGGGAGGAAATGAATGGGATTGAGGGAGGAAAGGATTGGGGTAGTGGGAGGAAAGGAATGGGATAGAGGGAGGAAAGGAATGGGGCACAGGGAGGAACGGAATGGGATAAAGGTAGGAAAGGAATGGGGCAGTGGGAGGAAAGGAATGGGGCAGTGGGAGGAAAGGAATGTGATGGAGGGAGGAAAAGAATGGGGTAGAGGGAGGAAAGGAATGGGGTAGAGGGAGGAAAGGAATGGGGTAGTGGGAGGAAAGGAGATGGGGAGAGGGAGGAAAGGAGTGGAGTAGAGGGAGGAAAGGAACGGGGTAGTGGGGGTAAAGGAATGGGGTAGAGGGAGGAAATCAGTGGAGCAGTTGGAGGAAAGGAATGGGGCAGTGGGAGGAAAGGAGTGGGGCAGTTGGAAGAAAAGAATGGGGCAGTGGGAGGAAAGGAATGTGATGTAGGGAGGAAAAGAATGGGGTAGAGGGAGGAAAGGAATGGGGTAGTGGGAGGAAAGGAATCGCATAGAGGGTGGAAAGGAATGGCGCAGTGGGAGGAAAGGAATGGGGCAGTGGGAGGAAAGGAATGGGATAGAGGGTGGATAAGAATGGGGCAGTGGGAGGAAAGGAATGGGCTGGAGGGAGGAAAGGAATGGCGCAGAGGGAGTAAAGGAATGGGTTAGAGAGAGGAAAGGAATGGGGTAGAGGGAGCAATGGAATGGGGTAGTGGGAGGAAAGGAATGGGGTAGAGGGAGGAAAGGAATGGGGCAGTGGGAGGAAAGGAGTGGGGCAGTTGGAGGAAAAGAATGGGGCAGTGGGAGGAAAGGAATGTGATGGAGGGAGAAAAAGAATGGGGTAGAGGGAGGAAAGGAATGGGGTAGTGGGAGGAAAGGAATGGGGCAGTGGGAGGAAAGGAATGGGCTGGAGGGAGGAAAGGAATGGCGCAGAGGGAGGAAAGGAATGGGTTAGAGAGAGGAAAGGAATCGCATAGAGGGTGGAAAGGAATGGGGCAGTGGGAGGAAAGGAATGGGGCAGTGGGAGGAAAGGAATGGGATAGAGGGTGGATAAGAATGGGGCAGTGGAAGGAAAGGAATTGGCTGGAGGGAGGAAAGGAACGGCGCAGAGGGAGGAAAGGAGTGGGTTAGAGGGAGGAAAGGAACGGGGTAGAGGGAGCAATGGAATGGGGTAGTGGGAGGAAAGGAATGGGGTAGAGGGAGGAAAGGAATGGGGTAGTGGGAGGAAAGGAGATGCGTAGAGGGAGGAAAGGTGTGGAGTAGAGGGAGGAAAGGAACGGGGTAGTGGGGGTAAAGGAATGGGGCAGAGGGAGGAAATCAGTGGGGCAGTTGGAGGAAAGGAATGGGGCAGTGGGAGAAAAGGAGTGGGGCAGTTGGTGGAAAAGAATGGCACAGTGGGAGGAAAGGAATGTGAAGGAGAGAGGAAAAGAATGGGATAGAGGGAGGAATGGAATGGGGTAGTGGAAGGAAAGGAGTGGGGTAGAGGGAGGAAAGGAACGGGATAGAGGGAGGAAAGGAATGGGATAGAGGGAGGAAAGGAATGGGGTAGAGGGAGGAAAGCAATGGGGTAGAGGCTGGAAAGGAGTGGAGTAGGAGGAGGAAAGGAATGGGTTAGTGGGAGGAAAGGAGTGGGGTAGAGGGAGGAAAGAAATGAGAAGTAGGGAGAAAAGGAATGGGGTCGAGGGAGGAAAGGAATTGAGTAGACGGAGGAAAGGAATGGGGCAGAGGGAGGAACGGAATGGGGTAGAGGGAGGAAAGGAATAGGGCAGTGGGAGGAAAGGAATGGGGTAGACGGAGGAAAAGAATAGGGCAATGTGAGGAAAGGAATGGGGAAGAGGGAGGAAAGGAATGGGATAGAGGGAGGAATGGAATGGGGAGGTGGGAGGAAAGGAATGGGATAGAGGGAGGAAAGGAATGGGGTAGACGGAGGAAAGGAATGGGATAGAGGGAGGAAAGGAATGGGGCAGTGGGAGGAAAGGAATGGGGTATAGGGAGGAAAGGAATGGGGTAGATGGAGGAAAGGAATGGGGTAGAGGGAGGAAAGGAATGGGGCAGTGAGAGGAAAGTAATGGGGTAGAGGGAGGAAAGGAATGAGGCAGTGGGAGGAAAGCAATGGGGTAGAGTGAAGAAAGGAATGGGGTAGTGGGAGGAATGGAGTGGGGTAGAGGTAGGAAAGGAATGGGATAGAGGGAGGAAAGGAATGGGGTAGTGGGAAGAAAGGAGATGGGTAGAGGGGTAGTAGGGGTAAAGGAATGGGGTAGAGGGAGGAAATCAGTGGGGCAGTTGGAGGAAAGGAATGGGGCAGTGGGAGGAAAGGAGTGGGGCAGTTGGAGGAAAAGAATGGGGCAGTGGGAGGAAAGGAATGTGATGGAGGGAGGAAAAGAATGGGGTAGAGGGAGGAAAGGAATGGGGTAGTGGGAGGAAAGGAATCGCATAAAGGGTGGAAAGGAATGGGGCAGTGGGAGGAAAGGAATGGGGAAGTGGGAGGAAAGGAATGGGATAGAGGGTGGATAAGAATGGGGCAGTGGGAGGAAAGGAATGGGCTGGAGGTAGGAAAGGAATGGCGCAGAGGGAGGAAAGGAATGGGGTAGAGGGAGGAATGGAATGGGATAGAGGGAGGAAAGGAATGGGGGAGAGGGAGGAAAGGAATTGAGTAGTGGGAGGAAAGGAATGGGGTGGAGGCAGGAAAGGAATGGGATAGAGGGAGGAATGGAATGGGGTAGTGGGAGGAAAGGAATGGGATAGAGGGAAGAAAGGAAGGGGCAGTGGGAGGAAAGGAATGGGGTAGAGGGAGGAAAGGAATTGGGCAGTGGGAGGAAAGGAGTGGTGTAGTGGAGGAAAGGAATGTGGTAGTGGGAGGAAAGGAGTGTGAAGGAGAGAGGAAAAGAATGGGATAGAGGGAGGAATGGAATGGGGTAGTGGAAGGAAAGGAGTGGGGTAGAGGGAGGAAAGGAACGGGATAGAGGGAGGAAAGGAATGGGATAGAGGGAGGAAAGGAATGGGGTAGAGGGAGGAAAGCAATGGGGTAGAGGCTGGAAAGGAGTGGGGTAGGAGGAGGAAAGGAATGGGTTAGTGGGAGGAAAGGAGTGGGGTAGAGGGAGGAAAGAAATGAGATGTAGGGAGAAAAGGAATGGGGTCGAGGGAGGAAAGGAATTGAGTAGACGGAGGAAAGGAATGGGGCAGAGGGAGGAACGGAATGGGGTAGAGGGAGGAAAGGAATAGGGCAGTGGGAGGAAAGGAATGGGGTAGACGGTGGAAAGGAATAGGGCAATGTGAGGAAAGGAATGGGGTAGAGGGAGGAAAGGAATGGGATAAAGGGAGGAAAGGAATGGGGTAGAGGGAGGAAAGGAATGGGATAGAGGGAGGAATGGAATGGGGAGGTGGGAGGAAAGGAATGGGATAGAGGGAGGAAAGGAAGGGGCAGTGGGAGGAAAGGAGTGGTGTTGTGGGAGGAAAGGAATGGGGTAGAGGGTGGCTAAGAATGGGGCAGTGGAAGGAAAGGAATTGGCTGGAGGGAGGAAAGGAATGGCGCAGAGGGAGGAATGGAATGGGGTAGTGGGAGGAAAGGAATGGGGTAGAGGGAGGAAAGAAATGAGATGTAGGGAGAAAAGGAATGGGGTCGAGGGAGGAAAGGAATTGAGTAGACAGAGGAAAGGAATGGGGCAGAGGGAGGAACGGAATGGGGTAGAGGGAGGAAAGGAATAGGGCAGTGGGAGGAAAGGAGTGGTGTAGTGGGAGGAAAGGAATGGGGTAGTGGGAGGAAATGAATGGGGTAGAGGGAGGAAAGGATTGGGGTAGTGGGAGGAAAGGAATGGGATAGAGGGAGGAAAGGAATGGGGCACAGGGAGGAACGGAATGGGATAAAGGTAGGAAAGAAATGGGGCAGTGGGAGGAAAGTAATGGGGTAGAGTGATGAAAGGAATGGGGCAGTTGGAGGAAAAGAATGGGGCAGTGGGAGGAAAGGAATGTGATGGAGGGAGGAAAAGAATGGGGTAGAGGGAGGAAAGGAATGGGGTAGTGGGAGGAAAGGAATCGCATAGAGGGTGGAAAGGAATGGGGCAGTGGGAGGAAAGGAATGGGGCAGTGGGAGGAAAGGAATGGGATAGAGGGTGGATAAGAATGGGGCAGTGGAAGGGAAGGAATTGGCTGGAGGGAGGAAAGGAATGGCGCAGAGGGAGGAAAGGAATGGGTTAGAGGGGGGGAAAGGAACGGGGTAGAGGGAGTAATGGAATGGGGTAGTGGGAGGAAAGGAATGGGGTAGAGGGAGGAAAGGAATGGGGTAGTGGGAGTAAAGGAGATGCGTAGAGGGAGGAAAGGTGTGGAGTAGAGGGAGGAAAGGAACGGGGTAGTGGGGGTAAAGGAATGGGGCAGAGGGAGGAAATCAGTGGGGCAGTTGGAGGAAAGGAATGGGGCAGTGGGAGGAAAGGAGTGGGGCAGTTGGAGGAAAAGAATGGCACAGTGGGAGGAAAGGAATGTGAAGGAGAGAGGAAAAGAATGGGATAGAGGGAGGAATGGAATGGGGTAGTGGAAGGAAAGGAGTGGGGTAGAGGGAGGAAAGCAATGGGGTAGAGGCTGGAAAGGAGTGGAGTAGGAGGAGGAAAGGAATGGGTTAGTGGGAGGAAAGGAGTGGGGTAGAGGGAGGAAAGAAATGAGATGTAGGGAAAAAAGGAATGGGGTCGAGGGAGGAAAGGAATTGCGTAGACGGAGGAAAGGAATGGGGCAGAGGGAGGAACGGAATGGGGTAGAGGGAGGAAAGGAATAGGGCAGTGGGAGGAAAGGAATGGGGTAGACGGAGGAAAAGAATAGGGCAATGTGAGGAAAGGAATGGGGTAGAGGGAGGAAAGGAATGGGATAAAGGGAGGAAAGGAATGGGGTAGAGGGAGGAAAGGAATGGGATAGAGGGAGGAATGGAATGGGGAGGTGGGAGGAAAGGAATGGGATAGAGGGAGGAAAGGAAGGGGCAGTGGGAGGGAAGGAGTGGTGTAGTGGGATGAAAGGAATGGGGTAGTAGGAGGAAAGGAGTGTGGCAGACGGAGGAAAGGAATGGGGTAGAGTGAGGTAAGGAATGGGATAGAGGGAGGAAAGGAATGGGATAGAGGTAGGAAAGGAATGGGGCAGTGGGAGGAAACGAATTGGGCAGTGAGAGGAAAGGAATGGGGTAGAGGCAGGAAAGGAATGGTGTAGAGGGAGGAAAGGAGTGGGGCAGTTGGAGGGAAAGAATGGGGTAGTGGGAGGAAAGGAATGGCGTAGAGGGAGGAAAGGAATGGGGTAGAGGGAAGAAAGGAATGGGATAGAGGGAGGAAAGGAATCGCATAGAGGGTGGAAAGGAATGGGGCAGTGGGAGGAAAGGAATGTGAAGGAGAGAGGAAAAGAATGGGATAGAGGGAGGAATGGAATGGGGTAGTGGAAGGAAAGGAGTGGGGTAGAGGGAGGAAAGGAACGGGATAGAGGGAGGAAAGGAATGGGATAGAGGGAGGAAAGGAATGGGGTAGAGGGAGGAAAGCAATGGGGTAGAGGCTGGAAAGGAGTGGAGTAGGAGGAGGAAAGGAATGGGTTAGTGGGAGGAAAGGAGTGGGGTAGAGGGAGGAAAGAAATGAGATGTAGGGAAAAAAGGAATGGGGTCGAGGGAGGAAAGGAATTGCGTAGACGGAGGAAAGGAATGGGGCAGAGGGAGGAACGGAATGGGGTAGAGGGAGGAAAGGAATAGGGCAGTGGGAGGAAAGGAATGGGGTAGACGGAGGAAAAGAATAGGGCAATGTGAGGAAAGGAATGGGGTAGAGGGAGGAAAGGAATGGGATAAAGGGAGGAAAGGAATGGGGTAGAGGGAGGAAAGGAATGGGATAGAGGGAGGAATGGAATGGGGAGGTGGGAGGAAAGGAATGGGATAGAGGGAGGAAAGGAAGGGGCAGTGGGAGGGAAGGAGTGGTGTAGTGGGATGAAAGGAATGGGGTAGTAGGAGGAAAGGAGTGTGGCAGACGGAGGAAAGGAATGGGGTAGAGTGAGGTAAGGAATGGGATAGAGGGAGGAAAGGAATGGGATAGAGGTAGGAAAGGAATGGGGCAGTGGGAGGAAACGAATTGGGCAGTGAGAGGAAAGGAATGGGGTAGAGGCAGGAAAGGAATGGTGTAGAGGGAGGAAAGGAGTGGGGCAGTTGGAGGGAAAGAATGGGGTAGTGGGAGGAAAGGAATGGCGTAGAGGGAGGAAAGGAATGGGGTAGAGGGAAGAAAGGAATGGGATAGAGGGAGGAAAGAAATGGGGCATGGGAGGAAAGGAATGGGGTAGTGGGAGGAAAGGAATGGGGTAGAGGGAGGAAAGGAATGGGATAGAGGGAGGAAAAGAATGGGGCAGTGGGAGGAAAGGAATGGGGTAGAGGGAGGAAATGAATGGGGCAGTGAGAGGAAAGGAATGGGGTAGAGGGAGGAAAGGAATGGGGTAGAGTGAGGAAAGGAATGGAGCAGTGGGAGGAAAGGAGTGGGGCAGTTGGAGGAAAAGAATGGGGCAGTGGGAGGAAAGGAATGTGATGGAGGGAGGAAAAGAATGGGGTAGAGGGAGGAAAGGAATGGGGTAGTGGGAGGAAAGGAATGGGGCAGTGGGAGAAAAGGAATGGGGCAGTGGGCGGAAAGGAATGGGATAGAGGGTGGATAAGAATGGGGCAGTGGGAGGAAAGGAATGGGCTGGAGGGAGGAAAGGAATGGCGCAGAGGGAGGAAAGGAATGGGTTAGAGGGAGGAAACGAATGGGGTAGAGGGAGCAATGGAATGGGGTAGTGGGAGGAAAGGAATGGGGTAGAGGGAGGAAAAGAATGGGGTAGTGGGAGGAAAGGAGTGGGGTAGAGGGAGGAAAGGAATGGGATAGAGGGAGGAAAGAAATGGGGTAGACAGAGGAAAGGAATGGGATAGAGGGAGGAAAGGAATGGGGCAGTGGGAGGAAAGGAATGGGGTATAGGGAGGAAAGGAATGGGGTAGATGGAGGAAAGGAATGGGGTAGAGTGAAGAAAGGAATGGGGTAGTGGGAGGAATGGAGTGGGGTAGAGGGAGGAAAGGAATGGGATAGAGGGAGGAAAGGAATGGGATAGAGGGAGGAATGGAATGGGGAGGTGGGAGGAAAGGAATGGGATAGAGGGAGGAAAGGAATGGGATAGAGGGAGGAAAGGAATGGGATAGAGGGAGGAATGGAATGTGGTAGAGGGAGGAAAGGAATGGGGTAGTGGGAGGAAAGGAGATGGGTAGAGGGGTAGTGGGGGTAAAGGAATGGGTAGAGGGAGGAAATCAGTGGGGCAGTTGGAGGAAAGGAATGGGGCAGTGGGAGAAAAGGATTGGGGCAGTTGGAGGAAAAGAATGGGGCAGTGGGAGGAAAGGAATGTGATGGAGGGAGGAAAAGAATGGGGTAGAGGGAGGAAAGGAATGGGGTAGTGGGAGGAAAGGAATGGGGCAGTGGGAGAAAAGGAATGGGGCAGTGGGCGGAAAGGAATGGGATAGAGGGTGGATAAGAATGGGGCAGTGGGAGGAAAGGAATGGGCTGGAGGGAGGAAAGGAATGGCGCAGAGGGAGGAAAGGAATGGGTTAGAGGGAGGAAAGGAATGGGGTAGAGGGAGCAATGGAATGGGGTAGTGGAAGGAAAGGAGTGGGGTAGAGGGAGGAAAGGAACGGGATAGAGGGAGGAAAGGAATGGGATAGAGGGAGGAAAGGAATGGGGTAGAGGGAGGAAAGCAATGGGGTAGAGGCTGGAAAGGAGTGGAGTAGGAGGAGGAAAGGAATGGGTTAGTGGGAGGAAAGGAGTGGGGTAGAGGGAGGAAAGAAATGAGATGTAGGGAAAAAAGGAATGGGGTCAAGGGAGGAAAGGAATTGCGTAGACGGAGGAAAGGAATGGGGCAGAGAGAGGAACGGAATGGGGTAGAGGGAGGAAAGGAATAGGGCAGTGGGAGGAAAGGAATGGGGTAGAGGGAGGAAAGGAATGGGATAAAGGGAGGAAAGGAATGGGGTAGAGGGAGGAAAGGAATGGGATAGAGGGAGGAATGGAATGGGGAGGTGGGAGGAAAGGAATGGGATAGAGGGAGGAAAGGAAGGGGCAGTGGGAGGGAAGGAGTGGTGTAGTGGGATGAAAGGAATGGGGTAGTAGGAGGAAAGGAGTGTGGCAGACGGAGGAAAGGAATGGGGTAGAGTGAGGTAAGGAATGGGATAGAGGGAGGAAAGGAATGGGATAGAGGTAGGAAAGAAATGGGGCAGTGGGAGGAAACGAATTGGGCAGTGAGAGGAAAGGAATGGGGTAGAGGCAGGAAAGGAATGGTGTAGAGGGAGGAAAGGAGTGGGGCAGTTGGAGGGAAAGAATGGGGTAGTGGGAGGAAAGGAATGGCGTAGAGGGAGGAAAGGAATGGGGTAGAGGGAAGAAAGGAATGGGATAGAGGGAGGAAAGAAATGGGGCATGGGAGGAAAGGAATGGGGTAGTGGGAGGAAAAGAATGGGGTAGAGGGAGGAAATGAATGGGGCAGTGGGAGGAAAGGAATGGGGTAGAGGGAGGAAAGGAATGGGGTAGAGTGAGGAAAGGAATGGAGCAGTGGGAGGAAAGGAGTGGGGCAGTTGGAGGAAAAGAATGGGGCAGTGGGAGGAAAGGAATGTGATGGAGGGAGGAAAAGAATGGGGTAGAGGGAGGAAAGGAATGGGGTAGTGGGAGGAAAGGAATGGGGCAGTGGGAGAAAAGGAATGGGGCAGTGGGCGGAAAGGAATGGGATAGAGGGTGGATAAGAATGGGGCAGTGGGAGGAAAGGAATGGGCTGGAGGGAGGAAAGGAATGGCGCAGAGGGAGGAAAGGAATGGGTTAGAGGGAGGAAAGGAATGGGGTAGAGGGAGCAATGGAATGGGGTAGTGGGAGGAAAGGAATGGGGTAGAGGGAGGAAAAGAATGGGGTAGTGGGAGGAAAGGAGTGGGGTAGAGGGAGGAAAGGAATGGGATAGAGGGAGGAAAGGAATGGGGTAGACAGAGGAAAGGAATGGGATAGAGGGAGGAAAGGAATGGGGCAGTGGGAGGAAAGGAATGGGGTATAGGGAGGAAAGGAATGGGGTAGATGGAGGAAAGGAATGGGGTAGAGTGAAGAAAGGAATGGGGTAGTGGGAGGAATGGAGTGGGGTAGAGGGAGGAAAGGAATGGGATAGAGGGAGGAAAGGAATGGGATAGAGGGAGGAATAGAATGGGGAGGTGGGAGGAAAGGAATGGGATAGAGGGAGGAAAGGAATGGGATAGAGGGAGGAAAGGAATGGGATAGAGGGAGGAATGGAATGTGGTAGAGGGAGGAAAGGAATGGGGTAGTGGGAGGAAAGGAGATGGGTAGAGGGGTAGTGGGGGTAAAGGAATGGGTAGAGGGAGGAAATCAGTGGGGCAGTTGGAGGAAAGGAACGGGGCAGTGGGAGAAAAGGATTGGGGCAGTTGGAGGAAAAGAATGGGGCAGTGGGAGGAAAGGAATGTGATGGAGGGAGAAAAAGAATGGGGTAGAGGGAGGAAAGGAATGGGGTAGTGGGAGGAAAGGAATCGCATGGAGGGTGGAAAGGAATGGGGCAGTGGGAGGAAAGGAATGGGGAAGTGGGAGGAAAGGAATGGGATAGAGGGAGGAATGGAATGGGGTAGTGGGAGGAAAGGAATGGGATAGAGGGAAGAAAGGAAGGGGCAGTGGGAGGAAAGGAATGGGGTAGAGGGAGGAAAGGAATTGGGCAGTGGGAGGAAAGGAGTGGTGTAGTGGGAGGAAAGGAATGGGGTAGTGGGAGGAAAGGAGTGTGCCAGACGGAGGAAAGGAATGGGGCAGAGGGAGGAACGGAATGGGGTAGAGGGAGGAAAGGAGTAGGGCAGTCGGAGGAAAGGAATGGGGTAGACGGAGGAAAGGAATAGGGCAATGGGAGGAAAGGAATGGAGTAGAGGGAGGAAAGGAATGGGATAAAGGGAGGAAAGGAATGGGGTAGAGGGAGGAAAGGAATGGGATAATGGAATGGGGAGGTGGGAGGAAAGGAATGGGATAGAGGGAGGAAAGGAAGGGGCAGTGGGAGGAAAGGAGTGGTGTAGTGGGAGGAAAGGAATGGGGTAGTGGGAGGAAAGGAGTGTGGCAAACTGAAGAAAGGAATGGGGTAGTGGGAGGAATGGAGTGGGGTACAGGGAGGAAAGGAATGGGATAGAGGGAGGAAAGGAATGGGGTAGACAGAGGAAAGGAATGGGATAGAGGGAGGAAAGGAATGGGGCAGTGGGAGGAAAGGAATGGGGTATAGGGAGGAAAGGAATGGGGTAGATGGAGGAAAGGAATGGGGTAGAGTGAAGAAAGGAATGGGGTAGTGGGAGGAATGGAGTGGGGTTAAGGGAGGAAAGGAATGGGATAGGGGGAGGAATGGAATGGGGTAGAGGGAGGAAAGGAATGGGGTAGTGGGAGGAAAGGAGATGGGTAGAGGTGTAGTGGGGGTAAAGGAATGGGTAGAGGGAGGAAATCAGTGGGGCAGTTGGAGGAAAGGAATGTGATGGAGGGAGGAAAAGAATGGGGTAGAGGGAGGAAAGGAATGGGGTAGTGGGAGGAAAGGAATCGCATAGAGGGTGGAAAGGAATGGGGCAGTGGGAGGAAAGGAAAGGGGCAGTGGGAGGAAGGGAATGGGATAGAGGGTGGATAAGAATGGGGCAGTGGGAGGAAAGGAATTGGCTGGAGGGAGGAAAGGAATGGCGCAGAGGGAGGAAAGGAATGGGTTAAAGGGAGGAAAGGAACGGGGTAGAGGGAGCAATGGAATGGGGTAGTGGGAGGAAAGGAATGGGGTAGAGGGAGGAAAGGAATGGGGTAGTGGGAGGAAAGGAGATGCGTAGAGGGAGGAAAGGTGTGGAGTAGAGGGAGGAAAGGAACGGGTAGTGGGGGTAAAGGAATGGGGCAGAGGGAGAAAATCAGTGGGGCAGTTGGAGGAAAGGAATGGGGCAGTGGGAGGAAAGGAGTGGGGCAGTTGGAGGATAAGAATGGCACAGTGGGAGGAAAGGAATGTGAAGGAGAGAGGAAAAGAATGGGATAGAGGGAGGAATGGAATGGGGTAGTGGAAGGAAAGGAGTGGGGTAGAGGGAGGAAAGGAACGGGATAGAGGGAGGAAAGGAATGGGATAGAGGGAGGAAAGTAATGGGGTAGAGGGAGGAAAGCAATGGGGTAGAGGCTGGAAAGGAGTGGGGTAGGAGGAGGAAAGGAATGGGTTAGTGGGAGGAAAGGAGTGGGGTAGAGGGAGGAAAGAAATGAGATGTAGGGAGAAAAGGAATGGGGTCGAGGGAGGAAAGGAATTGAGTAGACGGAGGAAAGGAATGGGGCAGAGGGAGGAACGGAATGGGGTAGAGGGAGGAAAGGAAGAGGGCAGTGGGAGGAAAGGAATGGGGTAGACGGAGGAAAGGAATAGGGCAATGTGAGGAAAGGAATGGGGTAGAGGGAGGAAAGGAATGGGATAAAGGGAGGAAAGGAATGGGGTAGAGGGAGGAACGGAATGGGATAGAGGGAGGAATGGAATGGGGAGGTGGGAGGAAAGGAATGGGATAGAGGGAGGAAAGGAAGGGGCAGTGGGAGGAAAGGAGTGGTGTAGTGGGAGGAAAGGAATGGGGTAGTAGGAGGAAAGGAGTGTGGCAGACGGAGGAAAGGAATGGGGTAGAGTGAGGTAAGGAATGGGATAGAGGGAGGAAAGGAATGGGATAGAGGTAGGAAAGGAATGGGGCAGTGGGAGGAAACGAATTGGGCAGTGAGAGGAAAGGAATGGGGTAGAGGAAGGAAAGGAATGGGGTAGAGGGAGGAAAGGAGTGGGGCAGTTGGAGGGAAAGAATGGGGTAGTGGGAGGAAAGGAATGGGGTAGAGGGAGAAAAGGAATGGCATAGAGGGAGGAAAGGAATGAGGTAGAGGGAGGAAAGGAATGGCATAGAGGGAGGAAAGGAATGGGGTAGAGGGAAGAAAGGAATGGGATAGAGGGAGGAAAGCAATGGGGCATGGGAGGAAAGGAATGGGGTAGTGGTAGGAAAGGAATGGGGTAGAGGGAGGAAAGGAATGGGATAGAGGGAGGAAAAGAATGGGGCAGTGGGAGGAAAGGAATGGGGTAGAGGGAGGAAATGAATGGCGCAGTGGGAGGAAAGGAATGGGGTAGAGGGAGGAAAGGTATGGGGTAGAGTGAGGAAAGGAATGGGGCAGTGGGAGGAAAGGAGTGGGGCAGTTGGAGGAAAAGAATGGGGCAGTGGGAGGAAAGGAATGTGATGGTCGGAGGAAAAGAATGGGGTAGAGGGAGGAAAGGAATGGGGTAGTGGGAGGAAAGGAATGGGGCAGAGGGAGGAAAGGAATGGGGCAGTGGGCGGAAAGGAATGGGATAGAGGTTGGATAAGAATGGGGCAGTGGGAGGAAAGGAATGGGCTGGAGGGAGGAAAGGAATGGCGCAGAGGGAGGAAAGGAATGGGTTAGAGGGAGGAAAGGAATGGGGTAGAGGGAGCAATGGAATGGGGTAGTGGGAGGAAGGAATGGGGTAGAGGGAGGAAAAGAATGGGGTAGTGGGAGGAAAGGAGTGGGGTAGAGGGAGGAAAGGAATGGGATAGAGGGAGGAAAGGAATGGGGTAGACAGAGGAAAGGAATGGGATAGAGGGAGGAGAGGAATGGGGCAGTGGGAGGAAAGGAATGGGGTATAGGGAGGAAAGGAATGGGGTAGATGGAGGAAAGGAATGGGGTAGAGTAAAGAAAGGAATGGGGTAGTGGGAGGAATGGAGTGGGGTACAGGGAGTAAAGGAATGGGATAGAGGGAGGAATGGAATGGGGTAGAGGGAGGAAAGGAATGGGGTAGTGGGAGGAAAGGAGATGGGTAGAGGTGTAGTGGGGGTAAAGGAATGGGTAGAGGGAGGAAAGCAGTGGGGCAGTTGAGGAAAGGAATGGGCAGTGGGAGAAAAGGAGTGGGGCAGTTGGAGGAAAGAATGGGGCAGTGGGAGGAAAGGAATGTGATGGAGGGAGAAAAAGAATGGGGTAGAGGGAGGAAAGGAATGGGTAGTGGGAGGAAAGGAATCGCATAGAGGGTGGAAAGGAATGAGGCAGTGGGAGGAAAGGAATGGGGAAGTGGGAGGAAAGGAATGGGATAGAGGGAGGAAAGGAATGGGATAGAGGGAGGAAAAGAATGGGGCAGTGGGAGGAAAGGAATGGGGTAGAGGGAGGAAATGAATGGGGCAGTGAGAGGAAAGGAATGGGGTAGAGGGAGGAAAGGAATGGGGTAGAGTGAAAGGAATGGAGCAGTGGGAGGAAAGGAGTGGGGCAGTTGGAGGAAAAGAATGGGGCAGTGGGAGGAAAGGAATGTGATGGAGGGAGGAAAAGAATGGGGTAGAGGAGGAAAGGAATGGGGTAGTGGGAGGAAGGAATGGGGCAGTGGGAGAAAAGGAATGGGGCAGTGGGCGGAAAGGAATGGGATAGAGGGTGGATAAGAATGGGGCAGTGGGAGGAAAGGAATGGGCTGGAGGGAGGAAAGGAATGGCGCAGAGGGAGGAAAGGAATGGGTTAGAGGGAGGAAAGGAATGGGGTAGAGGGAGCAATGGAATGGGGTAGTGGGAGGAAAGGAATGGGGTAGAGGGAGGAAAAGAATGGGGTAGTGGGAGGAAAGGAGTGGGGTAGAGGGAGGAAAGGAATGGGATAGAGGGAGGAAAGAAATGGGGTAGACAGAGGAAAGGAATGGGATAGAGGGAGGAAAGGAATGGGGCAGTGGGAGGAAAGGAATGGGGTATAGGGAGGAAAGGAATGGGGTAGATGGAGGAAAGGAATGGGGTAGAGTGAAGAAAGGAATGGGGTAGTGGGAGGAATGGAGTGGGGTAGAGGGAGGAAAGGAATGGGATAGAGGGAGGAAAGGAATGGGATAGAGGGAGGAATGGAATGGGGAGGTGGGAGGAAAGGAATGGGATAGAGGGAGGAAAGGAATGGATAGAGGGAGGAAAGGAATGGGATAGAGGGAGGAATGGAATGTGGTAGAGGGAGGAAAGGAATGGGGTAGTGGGAGGAAAGGAGATGGGTAGAGGGGTAGTGGGGGTAAAGGAATGGGTAGAGGGAGGAAATCAGTGGGGCAGTTGGAGGAAAGGAATGGGGCAGTGGGAGAAAAGGATTGGGGCAGTTGGAGGAAAAGAATGGGGCAGTGGGAGGAAAGGAATGTGATGGAGGGAGGAAAAGAATGGGGTAGAGGGAGGAAAGGAATGGGGTAGTGGGAGGAAAGGAATGGGGCAGTGGGAGAAAAGGAATGGGGCAGTGGGCGGAAAGGAATGGGATAGAGGGTGGATAAGAATGGGGCAGTGGGAGGAAAGGAATGGGCTGGAGGGAGGAAAGGAATGGCGCAGAGGGAGGAAAGGAATGGGTTAGAGGGAGGAAAGGAATGGGGTAGAGGAGCAATGGAATGGGGTAGTGGAAGGAAAGGAGTGGGGTAGAGGGAGGAAAGGAACGGGATAGAGGGAGGAAAGGAATGGGATAGAGGGAGGAAAGGAATGGGGTAGAGGGAGGAAAGCAATGGGGTAGAGGCTGGAAAGGAGTGGAGTAGGAGGAGGAAAGGAATGGGTTAGTGGAGGAAAGGGGTGGGGTAGAGGGAGGAAAGAAATGAGATGTAGGGAAAAAAGGAATGGGGTCAAGGGAGGAAAGGAATTGCGTAGACGGAGGAAAGGAATGGGGCAGAGAGAGGAACGGAATGGGGTAGAGGGAGGAAAGGAATAGGGCAGTGGGAGGAAGGAATGGGGTAGAGGGAGGAAAGGAATGGGATAAAGGGAGGAAAGGAATGGGGTAGAGGGAGGAAAGGAATGGGATAGAGGGAGGAATGGAATGGGGAGGTGGGAGGAAAGGAATGGGATAGAGGGAGGAAAGGAAGGGGCAGTGGGAGGGAAGGAGTGGTGTAGTGGGATGAAAGGAATGGGTAGTAGGAGGAAAGGAGTGTGGCAGACGGAGAAAGGAATGGGGTAGAGTGAGGTAAGGAATGGGATAGAGGGAGGAAAGGAATGGGATAGAGGTAGGAAAGAAATGGGGCAGTGGGAGAAACGAATTGGGCAGTGAGAGGAAAGGAATGGGGTAGAGGCAGGAAAGGAATGGTGTAGAGGGAGGAAAGGAGTGGGGCAGTTGGAGGGAAAGAATGGGGTAGTGGGAGGAAAGGAATGGCGTAGAGGGAGGAAAGGAATGGGGTAGAGGGAAGAGAGGAATGGGATAGAGGGAGGAAAGAAATGGGGCATGGGAGGAAAGGAATGGGGTAGTGGGAGGAAAAGAATGGGGTAGAGGAGGAAATGAATGGGGGCAGTGGGAGGAAAGGAATGGGGTAGAGGGAGAAAGGAATGGGGTAGAGTGAGGAAAGGAATGGAGCAGTGGGAGGAAAGGAGTGGGGCAGTTGAGGAAAAGAATGGGGCAGTGGGAGGAAAGGAATGTGATGGAGGGAGGAAAAGAATGGGGTAGAGGGAGGAAAGGAATGGGGTAGTGGGAGGAAAGGAATGGGGCAGTGGGAGAAAAGGAATGGGGCAGTGGGAGGAAAGGAATGGGTATAGGGAGGAAAGGAATGGGGTAGATGGAGGAAAGGAATGGGGTAGAGTGAAGAAAGGAATGGGGTAGTGGGAGGAATGGAGTGGGGTAGAGGGAGGAAAGGAATGGGATAGAGGGAGGAAAGGAATGGGATAGAGGAGGAATGGAATGGGGAGGTGGGAGGAAAGGAATGGGATAGAGGGAGGAAAGGAATGGGATAGAGGGAGGAAAGGAATGGGATAGAGGGAGGAATGGAATGTGGTAGAGGGAGGAAAGGAATGGGGTAGTGGGAGGAAAGGAGATGGGTAGAGGGGTAGTGGGGTAAAGGAATGGGTAGAGGGAGGAAATCAGTGGGGCAGTTGGAGGAAAGGAACGGGGCAGTGGGAGAAAAGGATTGGGGCAGTTGGAGGAAAAGAATGGGGCAGTGGGAGGAAAGGAATGTGATGGAGGGAGAAAAAGAATGGGGTAGAGGAGGAAAGGAATGGGGTAGTGGGAGGAAAGGAATCGCATGGAGGGTGGAAAGGAATGGGGCAGTGGGAGGAAAGGAATGGGGAAGTGGCAGGAAGGAATGGGATAGAGGGAGGAATGGAATGGGGTAGTGGGAGGAAAGGAATGGGATAGAGGGAAGAAAGGAAGGGGCAGTGGGAGGAAAGGAATGGGGTAGAGGGAGGAAAGGAATTGGGCAGTGGGAGGAAAGGAGTGGTGTAGTGGGAGGAAAGGAATGGGGTAGTGGGAGGAAAGGAGTGTGCCAGACGGAGGAAAGGAATGGGGCAGAGGGAGGAACGGAATGGGGTAGAGGGAGGAAAGGAGTAGGGCAGTCGGAGGAAAGGAATGGCGTAGACGGAGGAAAGGAATAGGGCAATGGGAGGAAAGGAATGGAGTAGAGGGAGGAAAGGAATGGGATAAAGGGAGGAAAGGAATGGGGTAGAGGGAGGAAAGGAATGGGATAATGGAATGGGGAGGTGGGAGGAAAGGAATGGGATAGAGGGAGGAAGGAAGGGGCAGTGGGAGGAAAGGAGTGGTGTAGTGGGAGGAAAGGAATGGGGTAGTGGGAGGAAAGGAGTGTGGCAAACTGAAGAAAGGAATGGGGTAGTGGGAGGAATGGAGTGGGGTACAGGGAGAAAGGAATGGGATAGAGGGAGGAAAGGAATGGGGTAGACAGAGGAAAGGAATGGGATAGAGGGAGGAAAGGAATGGGGCAGTGGGAGGAAAGGAATGGGGTATAGGGAGGAAAGGAATGGGGTAGATGGAGGAAAGGAATGGGGTAGAGTGAAGAAAGGAATGGGGTAGTGGGAGGAATGGAGTGGGGTTAAGGGGAGGAAAGGGGTTAAGGGAGGAAAGGAATGGGATAGGGGGAGGAATGGAATGGGGTAGAGGGAGGAAAGGAATGGGGTAGTGGGAGGAAAGGAGATGGGTAGAGGTGTAGTGGGGGTAAAGGAATGGGTAGAGGGAGGAAATCAGTGGGGCAGTTGGAGGAAAGGAATGTGATGGAGGGAGGAAAAGAATGGGGTAGAGGGAGGAAAGGAATGGGGTAGTGGGAGGAAAGGAATCGCATAGAGGGTGGAAAGGAATGGGGCAGTGGGAGGAAAGGAAAGGGGCAGTGGGAGGAAGGGAATGGGATAGAGGGTGGATAAGAATGGGGCAGTGGGAGGAAAGGAATTGGCTGGAGGGAGGAAAGGAATGGCGCAGAGGGAGGAAAGGAATGGGTTAAAGGGAGGAAAGGAACGGGGTAGAGGGAGCAATGGAATGGGGTAGTGGGAGGAAAGGAATGGGGTAGAGGGAGGAAAGGAATGGGGTAGTGGGAGGAAAGGAGATGCGTAGAGGGAGGAAAGGTGTGGAGTAGAGGGAGGAAAGGAACGGGTAGTGGGGGTAAAGGAATGGGGCAGAGGGAGAAAATCAGTGGGGCAGTTGGAGGAAAGGAATGGGGCGGTGGGAGGAAAGGAGTGGGGCAGTTGGAGGATAAGAATGGCACAGTGGGAGGAAAGGAATGTGAAGGAGAGAGGAAAAGAATGGGATAGAGGGAGGAATGGAATGGGGTAGTGGAAGGAAAGGAGTGGGGTAGAGGGAGGAAAGGAACGGGATAGAGGGAGGAAAGGAATGGGATAGAGGGAGGAAAGTAATGGGGTAGAGGGAGGAAAGCAATGGGGTAGAGGCTGGAAAGGAGTGGGGTAGGAGGAGGAAAGGAATGGGTTAGTGGGAGGAAAGGAGTGGGGTAGAGGGAGGAAAGAAATGAGATGTAGGGAGAAAAGGAATGGGGTCGAGGGAGGAAAGGAATTGAGTAGACGGAGGAAAGGAATGGGGCAGAGGGAGGAACGGAATGGGGTAGAGGGAGGAAAGGAATAGGGCAGTGGGAGGAAAGGAATGGGGTAGACGGAGGAAAGGAATAGGGCAATGTGAGGAAAGGAATGGGGTAGAGGGAGGAAAGGAATGGGATAAAGGGAGGAAAGGAATGGGGTAGAGGGAGGAACGGAATGGGATAGAGGGAGGAATGGAATGGGGAGGTGGGAGGAAAGGAATGGGATAGAGGGAGGAAAGGAAGGGGCAGTGGGAGGAAAGGAGTGGTGTAGTGGGAGGAATGGAATGGGGTAGTAGGAGGAAAGGAGTGTGGCAGACGGAGGAAAGGAATGGGGTAGAGTGAGGTAAGGAATGGGATAGAGGGAGGAAAGGAATGGGATAGAGGTAGGAAAGGAATGGGGCAGTGGGAGGAAACGAATTGGGCAGTGAGAGGAAAGGAATGGGGTAGAGGAAGGAAAGGAATGGGGTAGAGGGAGGAAAGGAGTGGGGCAGTTGGAGGGAAAGAATGGGGTAGTGGGAGGAAAGGAATGGGGTAGAGGGAGAAAAGGAATGGCATAGAGGGAGGAAAGGAATGAGGTAGAGGGAGGAAAGGAATGGCATAGAGGGAGGAAAGGAATGGGGTAGAGGGAAGAAAGGAATGGGATAGAGGGAGGAAAGCAATGGGGCATGGGAGGAAAGGAATGGGGTAGTGGTAGGAAAGGAATGGGGTAGAGGGAGGAAAGGAATGGGATAGAGGGAGGAAAAGAATGGGGCAGTGGGAGGAAAGGAATGGGGTAGAGGGAGGAAATGAATGGCGCAGTGGGAGGAAAGGAATGGGGTAGAGGGAGGAAAGGTATGGGGTAGAGTGAGGAAAGGAATGGGGCAGTGGGAGGAAAGGAGTGGGGCAGTTGGAGGAAAAGAATGGGGCAGTGGGAGGAAAGGAATGTGATGGAGGGAGGAAAAGAATGGGGTAGAGGGAGGAAAGGAATGGGGTAGTGGGAGGAAAGGAATGGGGCAGAGGGAGGAAAGGAATGGGGCAGTGGGCGGAAAGGAATAGGATAGAGGTTGGATAAGAATGGGGCAGTGGGAGGAAAGGAATGGGCTGGAGGGAGGAAAGGAATGGCGCAGAGGGAGGAAAGGAATGGGTTAGAGGGAGGAAAGGAATGGGGTAGAGGGAGCAATGGAATGGGGTAGTGGGAGGAAAGGAATGGGGTAGAGGGAGGAAAAGAATGGGGTAGTGGGAGGAAAGGAGTGGGGTAGAGGGAGGAAAGGAATGGGATAGAGGGAGGAAAGGAATGGGGTAGACAGAGGAAAGGAATGGGATAGAGGGAGGAGAGGAATGGGGCAGTGGGAGGAAAGGAATGGGGTATAGGGAGGAAAGGAATGGGGTAGATGGAGGAAAGGAATGGGGTAGAGTAAAGAAAGGAATGGGGTAGTGGGAGGAATGGAGTGGGGTACAGGGAGGAAAGGAATGGGATAGAGGGAGGAATGGAATGGGGTAGAGGGAGGAAAGGAATGGGGTAGTGGGAGGAAAGGAGATGGGTAGAGGTGTAGTGGGGGTAAAGGAATGGGTAGAGGGAGGAAATCAGTGGGGCAGTTGGAGGAAAGGAATGGGGCAGTGGGAGAAAAGGAGTGGGGCAGTTGGAGGAAAAGAATGGGGCAGTGGGAGGAAAGGAATGTGATGGAGGGAGAAAAAGAATGGGGTAGAGGGAGGAAAGGAATGGGGTAGTGGGAGGAAAGGAATCGCATAGAGGGTGGAAAGGAATGAGGCAGTGGGAGGAAAGGAATGGGGAAGTGGGAGGAAAGGAATGGGATAGAGGGTGGATAAGAATGGGGCAGTGGGAGGAAAGGAATGGGCTGGAGGGAGGAAAGGAGTGGCGCAGAGGGATGAAAGGAATGGGGTAGTGGGAGGAATGGAATGGGATAGAGGGAGGAAAGGAGTGGGGTAGAGGGAGGAAAGCAATGGGACAGAGGGAGGACTGGAATGGGGTAGTGGGAGGAAAGGAGTGGGGTAGAGGGAGGAACGGAATGGGGTAGAGGGAGGAAAGGAATGGCGTAGAGGGAGGAAAGGAATGGGGTAGAGGGAAGAAAGGAATGGGATAGAGGGAGGAAAGAAATGGGGTATGGGAGGAAAGGAATGGGGAAGTGGGAGGAAAGGAATGGGGTAGAGGGAGGAAAGGAATGGGGTAGAGTGAGGAAAGGAATGGGGCAGTGGGAGGAAAGGAGTGGGGCAGTTGGAGGAAAAGAATGGGGCAGTGGGCGGAAAGGAATGTGATGGAGGGAGGAAAAGAATGGGGTAGAGGGAGGAAAGGAATGGGGTAGTGGGAGGAAAGGAATGGGGCAGTGGGAGAAAAGGAATGGGGCAGTGGGCGGAAAGGAATGGGATAGAGGGTGGATAAGAATGGGGCAGTGGGAGGAAAGGAATGGGCTGGAGGGAGGAAAGGAATGGCGCAGAGGGAGGAAAGGAATGGGTTAGAGGGAGGAAAGGAATGGGGTAGAGGGAGCAATGGAATGGGGTAGTGGGAGGAAAGGAATGGGGTAGAGGGAGGAAATGAATGGGGTAGTGGGAGGAAAGGAGTGGGGTAGAGGGAGGAAAGGAATGGGATAGAGGGAGGAAAGGAATGGGGTAGACAGAGGAATGGAATGGGATAGAGAGAGGAAAGGAATGGGGCAGTGGGAGGAAAGGAATGGGGTATAGGGAGGAAAGGAATGGGGTAGATGAGGAAAGTAATGGGGTAGAGTGAAGAAAGGAATGGGGTAGTGGGAGGAATGGAGTGGGGTAGAGGGAGGAAAGGAATGGGATAGAGGGAGGAATGGAATGGGGTAGTGGAAGGAAAGGAGTGGGGTAGAGGGAGGAAAGGAACGGGATAGAGGGAGGAAAGGAATGGGATAGAGGGAGGAAAGGAATGGGGTAGAGGGAGGAAAGCAATGGGGTAGAGGCTGGAAAGGAGTGGAGTAGGAGGAGGAAAGGAATGGGTTAGTGGGAGGAAAGGAGTGGGGTAGAGGGAGGAAAGAAATGAGATGTAGGGAAAAAGGAATGGGGTCAAGGGAGGAAAGGAATTGCGTAGACGGAGGAAAGGAATGGGGCAGAGAGAGGAACGGAATGGGGTTAGAGGGAGGAAAGGAATAGGGCAGTGGGAGGAAAGGAATGGGGTAGAGGGAGGAAAGGAATGGGATAAAGGGAGGAAAGGAATGGGGTAGAGGGAGGAAAGGAATGGGATAGAGGGAGGAATGGAATGGGGAGGTGGAGGAAAGGAATGGGATAGAGGGAGGAAAGGAAGGGGCAGTGGGAGGGAAGGAGTGGTGTAGTGGGATGAAAGGAATGGGGGTAGTAGGAGGAAAGGAGTGTGGCAGACGGAGGAAAGGAATGGGGTAGAGTGAGGTAAGGAATGGGATAGAGGGAGGAAAGGAATGGGATAGAGGTAGGAAAGAAATGGGGCAGTGGGGAGGAAACGAATTGGGCAGTGAGAGGAAAGGAATGGGGTAGAGGCAGGAAAGGAATGGTGTAGAGGGAGGAAAGGAGTGGGGCAGTTGGAGGGAAAGAATGGGGTAGTGGGAGGAAAGGAATGGCGTAGAGGGAGGAAAGGAATGGGGTAGAGGGAAGAAAGGAATGGGATAGAGGGAGGAAAGAAATGGGGCATGGGAGGAAAGGAATGGGGTAGTGGGAGGAAAAGAATGGGGTAGAGGGAGGAAATGAATGGGGCAGTGGGAGGAAAGGAATGGGGTAGAGGGAGGAAAGGAAGATGGGGTAGAGTGAGGAAAGGAATGGAGCAGTGGGAGGAAAGGAGTGGGGCAGTTGGAGGAAAAGAATGGGGCAGTGGGAGGAAAGGAATGTGATGGAGGGAGGAAAAGAATGGGGTAGAGGGAGGAAAGGAATGGGGTAGTGGGAGGAAAGGAATGGGGCAGTGGGAGAAAAGGAATGGGGCAGTGGGCGGAAAGGAATGGGATAGAGGGTGGATAAGAATGGGGCAGTGGGAGGAAAGGAATGGGCTGGAGGGAGGAAAGGAATGGCGCAGAGGGAGGAAAGGAATGGGTTAGAGGGAGGAAAGGAATGGGGTAGAGGGAGCAATGGAATGGGGTAGTGGGAGGAAAGGAATGGGTAGAGGGAGGAAAAGAATGGGGTAGTGGGAGGAAAGGAGTGGGGGTAGAGGGAGGAAAGGAATGGGATAGAGGGAGGAAAGGAATGGGGTAGACAGAGGAAAGGAATGGGATAGAGGGAGGAAAGGAATGGGGCAGTGGGAGGAAAGGAATGGGGTATAGGGAGGAAAGGAATGGGGTAGATGGAGGAAAGGAATGGGGTAGTAGAGTGAAGAAAGGAATGGGGTAGTGGGAGGAATGGAGTGGGGTAGAGGGAGGAAAGGAATGGGATAGAGGGAGGAAAGGAATGGGATAGAGGGAGGAATGGAATGGGGAGGTGGGAGGAAAGGAATGGGATAGAGGGAGGAAAGGAATGGGATAGAGGGAGGAAAGGAATGGATAGAGGGAGGAATGGAATGTGGTAGAGGGAGGAAAGGAATGGGGTAGTGGGAGGAAAGGAGATGGGTAGAGGGGTAGTGGGGGTAAAGGAATGGGTAGAGGGAGGAAATCAGTGGGGCAGTTGGAGGAAAGGAACGGGGCAGTGGGAGAAAAGGATTGGGGCAGTTGGAGGAAAAGAATGGGGCAGTGGGAGGGAAAGGAATGTGATGGAGGGAGAAAAAGAATGGGGTAGAGGGAGGAAAGGAATGGGGTAGTGGGAGGAAAGGAATCGCATGGAGGGTGGAAAGGAATGGGGCAGTGGGAGGAAAGGAATGGGGAAGTGGGAGGAAAGGAATGGGATAGAGGGAGGAATGGAATGGGGTAGTGGGAGGAAAGGAATGGGATAGAGGGAAGAAAGGAAGGGGCAGTGGGAGGAAAGGAATGGGGTAGAGGGAGGAAAGGAATTGGGCAGTGGGAGGAAAGGAGTGGTGTAGTGGGAGGAAAGAATGGGGTAGTGGGAGGAAAGGAGTGTGCCAGACGGAGGAAAGGAATGGGGCAGAGGGAGGAACGGAATGGGGTAGAGGGAGGAAAGGAGTAGGGCAGTCGGAGGAAAGGAATGGGGTAGACGGAGGAAAGGAATAGGGCAATGGGAGGAAAGGAATGGAGTAGAGGGAGGAAAGGAATGGGATAAAGGGAGGAAAGGAATGGGGGTAGAGGGAGGAAAGGAATGGGATAATGGAATGGGGAGGTGGGAGGAAAGGAATGGGATAGAGGGAGGAAAGGAAGGGGCAGTGGGAGGAAAGGAGTGGTGTAGTGGGAGGAAAGGAATGGGGTAGTGGGAGGAAAGGAGTGTGGCAAACTGAAGAAAGGAATGGGGTAGTGGGAGGAATGGAGTGGGGTACAGGGAGGAAAGGAATGGGATAGAGGGAGGAAAGGAATGGGGTAGACAGAGGAAAGGAATGGATAGAGGGAGGAAAGGAATGGGGCAGGGGGAGGAAAGGAATGGGGTATAGGGAGGAAAGGAATGGGGTAGATGGAGGAAAGGAATGGGGTAGAGTGAAGAAAGGAATGGGGTAGTGGGAGGAATGGAGTGGGGTTAAGGGAGGAAAGGAATGGGATAGGGGGAGGAATGGAATGGGGTAGAGGGAGGAAAGGAATGGGGTAGTGGGAGGAAAGGAGACGGGTAGAGGTGTAGTGGGGGTAAAGGAATGGGTAGAGGGAGGAAATCAGTGGGGCAGTTGGAGGAAAAGGAATGTGATGGAGGGAGGAAAAGAATGGGGTAGAGGGGAGGAAAGGAATGGGGTAGTGGGAGGAAAGGAATCGCATAGAGGGTGGAAAGGAATGGGGCAGTGGGAGGAAAGGAAAGGGGCAGTGGGAGGAAGGGAATGGGATAGAGGGTGGATAAGAATGGGGCAGTGGGAGGAAAGGAATTGGCTGGAGGGAGGAAAGGAATGGCGCAGAGGGAGGAAAGGAATGGGTTAAAGGGAGGAAAGGAACGGGGCAGAGGGAGCAATGGGAATGGGGTAGTGGGAGGAAAGGAATGGGGTAGAGGGAGGAAAGGAATGGGCTGGAGGGAGGAAAGGAGTGGCGCAGAGGGATGAAAGGAATGGGGTAGTGGGAGGAATGGAATGGGATAGAGGGAGGAAAGGGAGTGGGGTAGAGGGAGGAAAGCAATGGGACAGAGGGAGGACTGGAATGGGGTAGTGGGAGGGAAAGGAGTGGGGTAGAGGGAGGAACGGAATGGGGTAGAGGGAGGAAAGGAATGGCGTAGAGGGAGGAAAGGAATGGGGTAGAGGGAAGAAAGGAATGGATAGAGGGAGGAAAGAAATGGGGTATGGGAGAGAAAGGAATCGGGAAGTGGGAGGAAAGGAATGGGGTAGAGGGAGGAAAGGAATGGGGTAGAGTGAGGAAAGGAATGGGGCAGTGGGTGGGGCAGTTGGAGGAAAAGAATGGGGCAGTGGGTGGAAAGGAATGTGATGGAGGGAGGAAAAGAATGGGGTAGAGGGAGGAAAGGAATGGGGTAGTGGGAGGAAAGGAATGGGGCAGTGGGAGAAAAGGAATGGGGCAGTGGGCGGAAAGGAATGGGATAGAGGGTGGATAAGAATGGGGCAGTGGGAGGAAAGGAATGGGCTGGAGGGAGGAAAGGAATGGCGCAGAGGGAGGAAAGGAATGGGTTAGAGGGAGGAAAGGAATGGGGTAGAGGGAGCAATGGAATGGGGTAGTGGGAGGAAAGGAATGGGGTAGAGGGAGGAAATGAATGGGGTAGTGGGAGGAAAGGAGTGGGGTAGAGGGAGGAAAGGAATGGGATAGAGGGAGGAAAGGAATGGGGTAGACAGAGGAATGGAATGGGATAGAGAGAGGAAAGGAATGGGGCAGTGGGAGGAAAGGAATGGGGTATAGGGAGGAAAGGAATGGGGTAGATGGAGGAAAGTAATGGGGTAGAGTGAAGAAAGGAATGGGGTAGTGGGAGGAATGGAGTGGGGTAGAGGGAGGAAAGGAATGGGATAGAGGGAGGAATGGAATGGGGTAGTGGAAGGAAAGGAGTGGGGTAGAGGGAGGAAAGGAACGGGATAGAGGGAGGAAAGGAATGGGATAGAGGGAGGAAAGGAATGGGGTAGAGGGAGGAAAGCAATGGGGTAGAGGCTGGAAAGGAGTGGAGTAGGAGGAGGAAAGGAATGGGTTAGTGGGAGGAAAGGAGTGGGGTAGAGGGAGGAAAGAAATGAGATGTAGGGAAAAAAGGAATGGGGTCAAGGGAGGAAAGGAATTGCGTAGACGGAGGAAAGGAATGGGGCAGAGAGAGGAACGGAATGGGGTAGAGGGAGGAAAGGAATAGGGCAGTGGGAGGAAAGGAATGGGGTAGAGGGAGGAAAGGAATGGGATAAAGGGAGGAAAGGAATGGGGTAGAGGGAGGAAAGGAATGGGATAGAGGGAGGAATGGAATGGGGAGGTGGGAGGAAAGGAATGGGATAGAGGGAGGAAAGGAAGGGGCAGTGGGAGGGAAGGAGTGGTGTAGTGGGATGAAAGGAATGGGGTAGTAGGAGGAAAGGAGTGTGGCAGATGGAGGAAAGGAATGGGGTAGAGTGAGGTAAGGAATGGGATAGAGGGAGGAAAGGAATGGATAGAGGTAGGAAAGAAATGGGGCAGTGGGAGGAAACGAATTGGGCAGTGAGAGGAAAGGAATGGGGTAGAGGCAGGAAAGGAATGGTGTAGAGGGAGAAAGGAGTGGGGCAGTTGGAGGAAAGAATGGGGTAGTGGGAGGAAAGGAATGGCGTAGAGGGAGGAAAGGAATGGGGTAGAGGGAAGAAAGGAATGGGATAGAGGGAGGAAAGAAATGGGGCATGGGAGGAAAGGAATGGGGTAGAGGGAGGAAATGAATGGGGCAGTGGGAGGAAAGGAATGGGGTAGAGGGAGGAAAGGAATGGGGTAGAGTGAGGAAAGGAATGGAGCAGTGGGAGGAAAGGAGTGGGGCAGTTGGAGGAAAAGAATGGGGCAGTGGGAGGAAAGGAATGTGATGGAGGGAGGAAAAGAATGGGGTAGAGGGAGGAAAGGAATGGGGTAGTGGGAGGAAAGGAATGGGGCAGTGGGAGAAAAGGAATGGGGCAGTGGGCGGAAAGGAATGGGATAGAGGGTGGATAAGAATGGGGCAGTGGGAGGAAAGGAATGGGCTGGAGGGAGGAAAGGAATGGCGCAGAGGGAGGAAAGGAATGGGTTAGAGGGAGGAAAGGAATGGGATAATGGAATGGGGAGGTGGGAGGAAAGGAATGGGATAGAGGGAGGAAAGGAAGGGGCAGTGGGAGGAAAGGAGTGGTGTAGTGGGAGAAAGGAATGGGGTAGTGGGAGGAAAGGAGTGTGGCAAACTGAAGAAAGGAATGGGGGTAGTGGGAGGAATGGAGTGGGGTACAGGGAGGAAAGGAATGGGATAGAGGGAGGAAAGGAATGGGGTAGACAGAGGAAAGGAATGGATAGAGGGAGGAAAGGAATGGGGCAGGGGGAGGAAAGGAATGGGGTATAGGGAGGAAAGGAATGGGGTAGATGGAGGAAAGGAATGGGGTAGAGTGAAGAAAGGAATGGGGTAGTGGGAGGAATGGAGTGGGGTTAAGGGAGGAAAGGAATGGGATAGGGGGAGGAATGGAATGGGGTAGAGGGAGGAAAGGAATGGGGTAGTGGGAGGAAAGGAGACGGGTAGAGGTGTAGTGGGGGTAAAGGAATGGGTAGAGGAGGAAATCAGTGGGGCAGTTGGAGGAAAGGAATGTGATGGAGGGAGGAAAAGAATGGGGTAGAGGGAGGAAAGGAATGGGGTAGTGGGAGGAAAGGAATCGCATAGAGGGTGGAAAGGAATGGGGCAGTGGGAGGAAAGGAAAGGGGCAGTGGGAGGAAGGGAATGGGATAGAGGGTGGATAAGAATGGGGCAGTGGGAGGAAAGGAATTGGCTGGAGGGAGGAAAGGAATGGCGCAGAGGGAGGAAAGGAATGGGTTAAAGGGAGGAAAGGAACGGGGTAGCGGGAGCAATGGAATGGGGTAGTGGGAGGAAAGGAATGGGGTAGAGGGAGGAAAGGAATGGGCTGGAGGGAGGAAAGGAGTGGCGCAGAGGGATGAAAGGAATGGGGTAGTGGGAGGAATGGAATGGGATAGAGGGAGGAAAGGAGTGGGGTAGAGGGAGGAAAGCAATGGGACAGAGGGAGGACTGGAATGGGGTAGTGGGAGGAAAGGAGTGGGGTAGAGGGAGGAACGGAATGGGGTAGAGGGAGGAAAGGAATGGCGTAGAGGGAGGAAAGGAATGGGGTAGAGGGAAGAAAGGAATGGGATAGAGGGAGGAAAGAAATGGGGTATGGGAGGAAAGGAATGGGGAAGTGGGAGGAAAGGAATGGGGTAGAGGGAGGAAAGGAATGGGGTAGAGTGAGGAAAGGAATGGGGCAGTGGGAGGAAAGGAGTGGGGCAGTTGGAGGAAAAGAATGGGGCAGTGGGTGGAAAGGAATGTGATGGAGGGAGGAAAGAATGGGGTAGAGGGAGGAAAGGAATGGGGTAGTGGGAGGAAAGGAATGGGGCAGTGGGAGAAAAGGAATGGGGCAGTGGGCGGAAAGGAATGGGATAGAGGGTGGATAAGAATGGGGCAGTGGGAGGAAAGGAATGGGCTGGAGGGAGGAAAGGAATGGCGCAGAGGGAGGAAAGGAATGGGTTAGAGGGAGGAAAGGAATGGGGTAGAGGGAGCAATGGAATGGGGTAGTGGGAGGAAAGGAATGGGGTAGAGGGAGGAAATGAATGGGGTAGTGGGAGGAAAGGAGTGGGGTAGAGGGAGGAAAGGAATGGGATAGAGGGAGGAAAGGATGGGGTAGACAGAGGAATGGAATGGGATAGAGAGAGGAAAGGAATGGGGCAGTGGGAGGAAAGGAATGGGGTATAGGGAGGAAAGGAATGGGGTAGATGGAGGAAAGTAATGGGGTAGAGTGAAGAAAGGAATGGGGTAGTGGGAGGAATGGAGTGGGGTAGAGGGAGGAAAGGAATGGATAGAGGGAGGAATGGAATGGGGTAGTGGAAGGAAAGGAGTGGGGTAGAGGGAGGAAAGGAACGGGATAGAGGGAGGAAAGGAATGGGATAGAGGGAGGAAAGGAATGGGGTAGAGGGAGGAAAGCAATGGGGTAGAGGCTGGAAAGGAGTGGAGTAGGAGGAGGAAAGGAATGGGTTAGTGGGAGGAAAGGAGTGGGGTAGAGGGAGGAAAGAAATGAGATGTAGGGAAAAAAGGAATGGGGTCAAGGGAGGAAAGGAATTGCGTAGACGGAGGAAAGGAATGGGGCAGAGAGAGGAACGGAATGGGGTAGAGGGAGGAAAGGAATAGGGCAGTGGGAGGAAAGGAATGGGGTAGAGGGAGGAAAGGAATGGGATAAAGGGAGGAAAGGAATGGGGTAGAGGGAGGAAAGGAATGGGATAGAGGGAGGAATGGAATGGGGAGGTGGGAGGAAAGGAATGGGATAGAGGGAGGAAAGGAAGGGGCAGTGGGAGGGAAGGAGTGGTGTAGTGGGATGAAAGGAATGGGGTAGTAGGAGGAAAGGAGTGTGGCAGATGGAGGAAAGGAATGGGGTAGAGTGAGGTAAGGAATGGGATAGAGGGAGGAAAGGAATGGGATAGAGGTAGGAAAGAAATGGGGCAGTGGGAGGAAACGAATTGGGCAGTGAGAGGAAAGGAATGGGGTAGAGGCAGGAAAGGAATGGTGTAGAGGGAGGAAAGGAGTGGGGCAGTTGGAGGGAAAGAATGGGGTAGTGGGAGGAAAGGAATGGCGTAGAGGGAGGAAAGGAATGGGGTAGAGGGAAGAAAGGAATGGGATAGAGGGAGGAAAGAAATGGGGCATGGGAGGAAAGGAATGGGGTAGAGGGAGGAAATGAATGGGGCAGTGGGAGGAAAGGAATGGGGTAGAGGGAGGAAAGGAATGGGGTAGAGTGAGGAAAGGAATGGAGCAGTGGGAGGAAAGGAGTGGGGCAGTTGGAGGAAAAGAATGGGGCAGTGGGAGGAAAGGAATGTGATGGAGGGAGGAAAAGAATGGGGTAGAGGGAGGAAAGGAATGGGGTAGTGGGAGGAAAGGAATGGGGCAGTGGGAGAAAAGGAATGGGGCAGTGGGCGGAAAGGAATGGGATAGAGGGTGGATAAGAATGGGGCAGTGGGAGGAAAGGAATGGGCTGGAGGGAGGAAAGGAATGGCGCAGAGGGAGGAAAGGAATGGGTTAGAGGGAGGAAAGGAATGGGGTAGAGGGAGCAATGGAATGGGGTAGTGGGAGGAAAGGAATGGGGTAGAGGGAGGAAAAGAATGGGGTAGTGGGAGGAAAGGAGTGGGGTAGAGGGAGGAAAGGAATGGGATAGAGGGAGGAAAGGAATGGGGTAGACAGAGGAAAGGAATGGGATAGAGGGAGGAAAGGAATGGGGCAGTGGGAGGAAAGGAATGGGGTATAGGGAGGAAAGGAATGGGGTAGATGGAGGAAAGGAATGGGGTAGAGTGAAGAAAGGAATGGGGTAGTGGGAGGAATGGAGTGGGGTAGAGGGAGGAAAGGAATGGGATAGAGGGAGGAAAGGAATGGGATAGAGGGAGGAATGGAATGGGGAGGTGGGAGGAAAGGAATGGGATAGAGGGAGGAAAGGAATGGGATAGAGGGAGGAATGGAATGTGGTAGAGGGAGGAAAGGAATGGGGTAGTGGGAGGAAAGGAGATGGGTAGAGGGGTAGTGGGGGTAAAGGAATGGGTAGAGGGAGGAAATCAGTGGGGCAGTTGGAGGAAAGGAACGGGGCAGTGGGAGAAAAGGATTGGGGCAGTTGGAGGAAAAGAATGGGGCAGTGGGAGGAAAGGAATGTGATGGAGGGAGAAAAAGAATGGGGTAGAGGGAGGAAAGGAATGGGGTAGTGGGAGGAAAGGAATCGCATGGAGGGTGGAAAGGAATGGGGCAGTGGGAGGAAAGGAATGGGGAAGTGGGAGGAAAGGAATGGGATAGAGGGAGGAATGGAATGGGGTAGTGGGAGGAAAGGAATGGGATAGAGGGAAGAAAGGAAGGGGCAGTGGGAGGAAAGGAATGGGGTAGAGGGAGGAAAGGAATTGGGCAGTGGGAGGAAAGGAGTGGTGTAGTGGGAGGAAAGGAATGGGGTAGTGGGAGGAAAGGAGTGTGCCAGACGGAGGAAAGGAATGGGGCAGAGGGAGGAACGGAATGGGGTAGAGGGAGGAAAGGAGTAGGGCAGTCGGAGGAAAGGAATGGGGTAGACGGAGGAAAGGAATAGGGCAATGGGAGGAAAGGAATGGAGTAGAGGGAGGAAAGGAATGGGATAAAGGGAGGAAAGGAATGGGGTAGAGGGAGGAAAGGAATGGGATAATGGAATGGGGAGGTGGGAGGAAAGGAATGGGATAGAGGGAGGAAAGGAAGGGGCAGTGGGAGGAAAGGAGTGGTGTAGTGGGAGGAAAGGAATGGGGTAGTGGGAGGAAAGGAGTGTGGCAAACTGAAGAAAGGAATGGGGTAGTGGGAGGAATGGAGTGGGGTACAGGGAGGAAAGGAATGGGATAGAGGGAGGAAAGGAATGGGGTAGACAGAGGAAAGGAATGGGATAGAGGGAGGAAAGGAATGGGGCAGGGGGAGGAAAGGAATGGGGTATAGGGAGGAAAGGAATGGGGTAGATGGAGGAAAGGAATGGGGTAGAGTGAAGAAAGGAATGGGGTAGTGGGAGGAATGGAGTGGGGTTAAGGGAGGAAAGGAATGGGATAGGGGGAGGAATGGAATGGGGTAGAGGGAGGAAAGGAATGGGGTAGTGGGAGGAAAGGAGATGGGTAGAGGTGTAGTGGGGGTAAAGGAATGGGTAGAGGGAGGAAATCAGTGGGGCAGTTGGAGGAAAGGAATGTGATGGAGGGAGGAAAAGAATGGGGTAGATGGAGGAAAGGAATGGGGTAGTGGGAGGAAAGGAATCGCATAGAGGGTGGAAAGGAATGGGGCAGTGGGAGGAAAGGAAAGGGGCAGTGGGAGGAAGGGAATGGGATAGAGGGTGGATAAGAATGGGGCAGTGGGAGGAAAGGAATTGGCTGGAGGGAGGAAAGGAATGGCGCAGAGGGAGGAAAGGAATGGTTAAAGGGAGGAAAGGAACGGGGTAGAGGGAGCAATGGAATGGGGTAGTGGGAGGAAAGGAATGGGGTAGAGGGAGGAAAGGAATGGGGTAGTGGGAGGAAAGGAGATGCGTAGAGGGAGGAAAGGTGTGGAGTAGAGGGAGGAAAGGAACGGGTAGTGGGGGTAAAGGAATGGGGCAGAGGGAGAAAATCAGTGGGGCAGTTGGAGGAAAGGAATGGGGCAGTGGGAGGAAAGGAGTGGGGCAGTTGGAGGATAAGAATGGCACAGTGGGAGGAAAGGAATGTGAAGGAGAGAGGAAAAGAATGGGATAGAGGGAGGAATGGAATGGGGTAGTGGAAGGAAAGGAGTGGTGTAGAGGGAGGAAAGGAACGGGATAGAGGGAGGAAAGGAATGGGATAGAGGGAGGAAAGTAATGGGGTAGAGGGAGGAAAGCAATGGGGTAGAGGCTGGAAAGGAGTGGGGTAGGAGGAGGAAAGGAATGGGTTAGTGGGAGGAAAGGAGTGGGGTAGAGGGAGGAAAGAAATGAGATGTAGGGAGAAAAGGAATGGGGTCGAGGGAGGAAAGGAATTGAGTAGACGGAGGAAAGGAATGGGGCAGAGGGAGGAACGGAATGGGGTAGAGGGAGGAAAGGAAGAGGGCAGTGGGAGGAAAGGAATGGGGTAGACGGAGGAAAGGAATAGGGCAATGTGAGGAAAGGAATGGGGTAGAGGGAGGAAAGGAATGGGATAAAGGGAGGAAAGGAATGGGTAGAGGGAGGAACGGAATGGGATAGAGGGAGGAATGGAATGGGGAGGTGGGAGGAAAGGAATGGGATAGAGGGAGGAAAGGAAGGGGCAGTGGGAGGAAAGGAGTGGTGTAGTGGGAGGAAAGGAATGGGGTAGTAGGAGGAAAGGAGTGTGGCAGACGGAGGAAAGGAATGGGGTAGAGTGAGGTAAGGAATGGGATAGAGGGAGGAAAGGAATGGGATAGAGGTAGGAAAGGAATGGGGCAGTGGGAGGAAACGAATTGGGCAGTGAGAGGAAAGGAATGGGGTAGAGGAAGGAAAGGAATGGGGTAGAGGGAGGAAAGGAGTGGGGCAGTTGGAGGGAAAGAATGGGTAGTGGGAGGAAAGGAATGGGGTAGAGGGAGAAAAGGAATGGCATAGAGGGAGGAAAGGAATGAGGTAGAGGGAGGAAAGGAATGGCATAGAGGAGGAAAGGAATGGGTAGAGGGAAGAAAGGAATGGGATAGAGGGAGGAAAGCAATGGGGCATGGGAGGAAAGGAATGGGGTAGTGGTAGGAAAGGAATGGGGTAGAGGGAGGAAAGGAATGGGATAGAGGGAGGAAAAGAATGGGGCAGTGGGAGGAAAGGAATGGGGTAGAGGGAGGAAATG
>NW_027276700.1:0-36132 GCF_030028105.1 Mobula birostris | reverse complement strand
CCCTGAAACTCATGCCCTGAATCTCATGCCCTGAAAGTCCTGCACTGAAACTCCTGTCATGAAACTCTTGCCCTGAATCTCATGCCCTGAAACTCCTGCCATGAAACTACCGCCCTGAAACTGCTGCCCTGAATCTCAAGCCCTGAAACCACAGACCTGAAACTCATGCCCTGAAACTCATGTCCTGAATCTCATGCCCTGAAACTCATGCCCTGAATCTCATGCCGTGAAACTCCTGCCCTCAAACTCATGCACTGAAACTCATGCCCTGAATCTCCTGTCCTGAAACTCTTGCACTGAATCTCATGCCTTGAAGCCCCTGCCCTCAAACTCCTGCACTGAAACTCATGCCCTGAATCTCCCGTCCTGAAACTCATGCCCTGAATCTCATGCCCTGAATCTCATGCCCTGAATTTCCTGCCCTGAAACTCATGCCCTGAATCTCATGCCCTGAAAGTCCTGCACTGAAACTCCTGTCATGAAACTCTTGCCCTGAATCTCATGCCCTGATTCTTCTGCCCTGAAACTCATGCCCTGAATGTCATACCCTGAAACTCCTACCCTGAATCACCTGCCCTGAAACTCATGCCCTGAATCTCATGCCCTGAAACTGCTGCTCTGAAACTGCTGCGCTGAATCTCAAGCCCGGAAAACACAGACCTGAAACTCATGCCCTGAAACTCATGTCCTGAATCTCATGCCCTGAAACTCCTGCCCTCAAACTCATGCACCTGAATCTCATGCCCTGAAACTCATGCCGTGAATCTCATGCCGTAAAACCCCTGCCCTCAAACTCATGTACTGAAACTCATGCCCTGAATCTCCTGTCCTGAAACTCATGCCCTGAATCTCATGCCCTGAAATTCATGCACTGAAACTCATCCCCTGAATGTCATGCTCTGAAACTCAAGCCCTGATTCTCCTGCCCTGAAACTCACGGCCTGAATCTCATACACTGAAACTCCTGCCCTGAAACTCATGCCCTGAAACTCATGCCCTGAATCTCTTACCCTGAAACTCCTGCCATGAAACTCCTGCCCTGAAACTGCTGCCCTGAATCTCAAGCCCTGAAACCACAGACCTGAAACTCATCCCCTGAAACTCATGTCCTGAATCTCATGCCCTGAAACTCATGCCTTGAATCTCATGCCGTGAAACTCCTGCCCTCAAACTCATGCACTTAAACTCATGCCCTGAATCTCCTGTCCTGAAACTCTTGCCCTGCATCTCATGCCCTGAAACCCCTGCCCTCAAACTCATGCACTGAAACTCATGCCCTGAATCTCCTGTCCTGAAACTCATGCCCTGAATCTCATGCCCTGAAATTCATGCACTGAAACTCATCCCCTGAATGTCATGCTCTGAAACTCAAGCCCTGATTCTCATGCCCTGAAACTCATGCCCTGAATATCATACCCCGAAACTCCTGCCCTGAATCACCTGCCCTGAAATTCATGCCCTGAATCTCAAGCCCTGAAACTGCTGCGCTGAAACTGCTGCGCTGAATCTCAAGCCCGGAAACCACAGACCTGAAACTCATGCCCTGAAACTCATGTCCTGAATCTCATGCCCTGAAACTCCTGCCCTCAAACTCATCTCCTGAATCTCATGCCCTGAAAATCATGCCCTGAATCTCATGCCGTGAAACCCTGCCGTCAAACACATGCACTGAAACTCATGCCCTGAATCTCCTGTACTGATTCTCATGCCCTGAAACTCATGTCCAGAATCTCATGCCCTGAAACTCCTGCCCTCAAACTCATGCACGGAAACTCATGACCTGAATCTCATGCCTTCAAACTCCTGTCCTGAATCACATGCCCTGAAACTCATGCCCTGAAACTACTGCACTGAAACTCATGTCCTGAACCTCATACCCTGAAACTACTGCCCTGAATATCATGCCATGAATCTCATATCCTGAAACTCATGTCCTGAATTACATGCCCTGAAACTCCTTCACTGAAACTCATGCCCTGAAACTCATGCCATGAATATCATGCCCTGAAACTTCTGCCCTGAAACTCATGCACTGAATCTCATGCGCTAAATCTCATGACCTCAAACTCAAACCGTGAATCTCCTGCCCTGAAACTCATGCCCTGAATCTCAAGCTCTGAAACCCCTGCCCTGAAACTCATGCACTGAAAGACATGCCCTGAAACTCTTGCACTGAAACTCTTGCACTGAAACACCTGCCCTAAATCTCCTGCCCTGAATCTCCTGCCCTGAAACTGCTGCCCTGAATCTCAAGCCCTGAAACCAGAGATTGAAACCCATGCCCTGAAACTCATGCCCTGAATCTCATGCCGTGAAACTCCTGCCCTCAAACTCATGCACTGAAACTCATGTTCTGAATCTCCTGCCCTGAAACTCCTGCACTGAAATACGTGCCCTAAAACACCTGCCTTGAAACTCAAGCCCCGAATCTCATGCCCTGAATCTCCTGCCCTGAATCTCCTGCCTTGAAACTCATGCCCTGAATCTCATGCCCTCAAACTCTTTCTCTGAATCTCCTGCCCTGAAACCCCTGCACTGAAACACGTGCCCTAAAACACCTGCCTTGAAACTCAAGCCCCGAATCTCATGCCCTGAATCTCCTGCCATGAATCTCCTGCCTTGAAACTCATGCCCTGAATCTCATGCCCTCAAACACTTGCACTGAAACACCTGCCCTAAAACACATGCCCTGAATGTCATGCCCTGAAAATTATCTCCTGAATCTCATGCCGTGAAACCCTGCCCTCAAACTCATGCACTGAAACTCATGCCCTGAATCTCTTGTCCTGAAACTCATGCCCTGAATTTTATGCCCTGAATCTCATGCCCTGAAATTCATGCACTGAAACTGATCCCCTGAATGTCATGCTTGAAACTCAAGCCCTGATTCTCCTGCCCTGAAACTCATGTACTGAATCTCATGCCCTGAATCTCTTTCCCTGAAACTCCTGCCATGAAACTCCTGCCCTGAAACTGCTGCCCTGAATCTCAAGCCCTGAAACCACAGACCTGAAACTCATGCCCTGAAACTCATGTCCTGAATCTCATGCCCTGAAATTCATGCCCTGAATCTCATGCCGTGAAACTCCTGCCCTCAAACTCATGCACTGAAACTCATGCCCTGAATCTCCTGTCCTGAAACTCTTGCACTGAATCTCATGCCTTGAAACCCCTGCCCTCAAACTCCTGCACTGAAACTCAAGCCCTGATTCTCCTGCCCTGAAACTCATGCCCTGAAGGTCATACCCTGAAACTCCTACCCTGAATCACCTGCGCTGAAACTCATGCCCTGAATCTCATGCCCTGAAACTGCTGCGCTGAATCTCAAGCCCGGAAACCACAGACCTGAAACTCATGCCCTGAAACTCATGTCCTGAATCTCATGCCCTGAAACTCCTGCCCTCAAACTCATGCCCTGAATCTCATGCCCTGAAACTCATGCCCTGAATCTCATGCCGTGAAACGCCTGCCCTCAAACTCATGCACTGAAACTCATGCCCTGAATCTCCTGTCCTGAAACTCATGCCCTGAATCTCATGCCCTGACATTCATGCACTGAAACTCATCCCCTGAATGTCATGCTCTGAAACTCAAGCCCTGATTCTCCTGCCCTGAAACTCACGCCCTGAATCTCATACACTGAAACTCCTGCCCTGAAACTCATGCCCTGAAACTCATGCCCTGAATCTCTTGCCCTGAAACTCCTGCCATGAAACTCCTGCGTTGAAACTGCTGCGCTGAAACTGCTGCGCTGAATCTCAAGCCCGGAAACCACAGACCTGAAACTCATGCCCTTAAACTCCTGCCCTCAAACTCATGTCCTGAATCTCATGCCCTGAAAATTATATCCTGAATCTCATGCCGTGAAACCCTGCCCTCAAACTCATGCACTGAAACTCATGCCCTGAATCTCTTGTCCTGAAACTCATGCCCTGAATTTTATGCCCTGAATCTCATGCCCTGAAATTCATGCACTGAAACTGATCCCCTGAATGTCATGCTTGAAACTCAAGCCCTGATTCTCCTGCCCTGAAACTCATGTACTGAATCTCATGCCCTGAATCTCTTTCCCTGAAACTCCTGCCATGAAACTCCTGCCCTGAAACTGCTGCCCTGAATCTCAAGCCCTGAAACCACAGACCTGAAACTCATCCACTGAAACTCATGTCCTGAATCTCATGCCGTGAAACTCCTGCCCTCAAACTCATGCACTTAAACTCATGCCCTGAATCTCCTGTCCTGAAACTCTTGCCCTGAATCTCATGCCGTGAAACCCCTGCCCTCAAACTCATGCACTGAAACTCACGCCCTGAATCTCCTGTCCTGAAACTCATGCTCTGAAACTCAAGCCCTGATTCTCATGCCCTGAAACTCATGCCCTGAATATCATACCCCGAAACTCCTGCCCTGAATCACCTGCCCTGAAACTCATGCCCTGAATCTCAAGCCCTGAAACTGCTGCGCTGAAACTGCTGCGCTGAATCTCAAGCCCGGAAACCACAGACCTGAAACTCATGCCCTGAAACTCATGTCCTGAATCTCATGCCCTGAAACTCCTGCCCTCAAACTCATGTCCTGAATCTCATGCCCTGAAAATCATGCCCTGAATCTCATGCCGTGAAACCCTGCCCTCAAACTCATGCACTGAATCTCATGCCCTGAATCTCATGCCCTGAAATTCATGCACTGAAACTCATCCCCTCAATGTCATGCTCTGAAACTCAAGCCCTGATTCTCCTGCCCTGAAACTCATGTACTGAATCTCATGCCCTGAAACTCATGTCCTGAATCTCATGCCCTGAAACTCATGCCCTGAATCTCAAGCCCTGAAACTGCTGCGCTGAAACTGCTGCGCTGAATCTCAAGCCCGGAAACCACAGACCTGAAACTCATGCCCTGAAACTCATGTCCTGAATCTCATGCCCTGAAACTCCTGCCCTCAAACTCATGTCCTGAATCTCATGCCCTGAAAATCATGCCCTGAATCTCATGCCGTGAAACCCTGCCCTCAAACTCATGCACTGAATCTCATGCCCTGAATCTCATGCCTGAAATTCATGCACTGAAACTCATCCCCTCAATGTCATGCTCTGAAACTCAAGCCCTGATTCTCCTGCCCTGAAACTCATGTACTGAATCTCATGCCCTGAAACTCATGTCCTGAATCTCATGCCCTGAAACTGCTGCCCTCAAACTCATGCACTGAAACTCATGCCCTGAATCTCATGCCTTCAAACACCTGTCCTGAATCACATGCCCTGAAACTCATGCCCTGAAACTACTGCACTGAAACTCATGTCCTGAACCTCATAACATGAAACTGCTGCCCTGAATATCATGCCATGAATCTCATATCCTGAAACTCATGCCCTGAATTACATGCCCTGAAACTCCTTCACTGAAACTCATGCCCTGAAACTCATGCCATGAATCTCATGCCCTGAAACTTCTGCCCTGAAACTCATGCACTGAATCTCATGCGCTAAATCTCATGACCTCAAACTCAAACCGTGAATCTCCTGCCCTGAAACTCATGCCCTGAATCTCAAGCTCTGAAACCCCTGCCCTGAAACTCATGCACTGAAAGACATGCCCTGAAACTCTTGCACTGAAACTCTTGCACTGAAACACCTGCCCTGAATCTCCTGCCCTGAATCTCCTGCCCTGAAACTGCTGCCCTGAATCTCAAGCCCTGAAACCAGAGATTGAAACCCATGCACTGAAACTCATGCTCTGAATCTCCTGCCCTGAAACTCCTGCACTGAAATACGTGCCCTAAAACACCTGCCTTGAAACTCAAGCCCCGAATCTCATGCCCTGAATCTCCTGCCCTGAATCTCCTGCCTTGAAACTCATGCCCTGAATCTCATGCCCTCAAACTCTTGCACTGAAACACCTGCCCTAAAACACATGCCCTGAATGTCATGCCCTGAAATTCCTGCTCTAAACTCATGCCCTGAATCTCATGCCCTGAAACTCTTGCACTGAAACACCTGCCCTAAAACACATGCCCTGAATGTCATGCCCTGAAATTCCTGCCCTGAAACTCATGCCCTGAATCTCATGCCCTGAAACTCTTGCACTGAAACACGTACCCAAAAACTCATGCCCTGAATCTCATGCCCTGAATTTCCTGCCCTGAAACTCCTGCCATGAAACTCTTGCCCTGAATCTCATGCCCTGAAACTCCTGCCATGAAACTACTGCCCTGAAACTGCTCCCCTGAATCTCAAGCCCTGAAACCACAGACCTGAAAGTCATTCCCTGAAACTCCTGTCCTGAATCTCATGCCCTGAAATTCATGCCCTGAATCTCATGCCGTGAAACTCTTGCCCTCAAACTCCTGCACTGAAACTCAGGCCCTGATTCTCCTGTCCTGAAACTCATGCCCTGAAGGTCTTACCCTGAAACTCCTACCCTGAATCACCTGCCCTGAAACTCATGCTCTGAATCTCATGCCCTGAAACTGCTGCTCTGAAACTGCTGCGCTGAATCTCAAGCCCGGAAACCACAGACCTGAAACTCATGCCCTGAAACTCATGTCCTGAATCTCATGCCCTGAAACTCCTGCCCTCAAACTCATGCCCTGAATCTCATGCCCTGAAACTCATGCCCTGAATCTCATGCCGTGAAACCCCTGCCCTCAAACTCATGCCCTGAATCTCCTGTCCTGAAACTCATGCCCTGAAATTCATGCACTGAAACTCATCCCCTGAATGTCATGCTCTGAAACTCAAGCCCTGATTCTCCTGCCCTGAAACTCACGCCCTGAATCTCATACACTGAAACTCCTGCCCTGAAACTCATGCCCTGAAACTCATGCCCTGAATCTCTTGCCCTGAAACTCCTGCCATGAAACACCTGCCCTGAAACTGCTGCCCTGAATCTCAAGCCCTGAAACCACAGACCTGAAACTCATCCCTGAAACTCATGTCCTGAATCTCATGCCCTGAAACTCATGCCCTGAATCTGAAGCCCTGAAACTGCTGCGCTGAAACTGCTGCGCTGAATCTCAAGCCCGGAAACCACAGACCTGAAACTCATGCCCTGAAACTCCTGCCCTCAAACTCATGTCATGAATCTCATGCCCTGATAATTATGCCCTGAATCTCATGCCGTGAAACCCTGCCCTCAAACTCATGCACTGAAACTCATGCCCTGAATCTCCTGTCCTGAAACTCATGCCCTGAATCTCATGCCCTGAATCTCATGCCCTGAAATTCATGCACTGAAACTCATCCCCTGAATGTCATGCTCTGAAACTCAAGCCCTGATTCTCCTGCCCTGAAACTCATGTACTGAATCTCATGCCCTGAATCTCATGCCCTGAAACTTCTGCCCTGAAACTCATTCACTGAATCTCATGCGCTAAATCTCATGACCTCAAACTCAAACCGAGAATCTCCTGTCCTGAAACTCATGCCCTGAATCTCAAGCTCTGAAATCCCTGCCCTGAAACTCATGCACTGAAAGACATGCCCTGAAACTCTTGCACTGAAACACCTGCCCTGAATCTCCTGCCCTGAATCTCCTGCCCTGAAACTGCTGCCCTGAATCTCAAGCCCTGAAACCAGAGATTGAAACCCATGCCCTGAAACTCATGCCCTGAATCTCATGCCGTGAAACTCCTGCCCTCAAACTCATGCACTGAAACTCATGCTCTGAATCTCCTGCCCTGAAACTCCTGCACTGAAATACGTGCCCTAAAACACCTGCCTTGAAACTCAAGCCCCAAATCTCATGCCCTGAATCTCCTGCCCTGAATCTCCTGCCTTGAAACTCATGCCCTGAATCTCATGCCCTCAAACTCTTGCTCTGAATCTCCTGCCCTGAAACCCCTGCACTGAAACACGTGCCCTAAAACACCTGCCTTGAAACTCAAGCCCCGAATCTCATGCCCTGAATCTCCTGCCCTGAATCTCCTGCCTTGAAACTCATGCCCTTAATATCACGCCCTCAAACTCTTGCACTGAAACACCTGCCCTAAAACACATGCCCTGAATGTCATGCCCTGAAACTCCTGCTCTAAACTCATGCCCTGAATCTCATGCACTGAAACTCTTGCACTGAAACACCTGCCCTAAAACAAATGCCCTGAATGTCATGCCCTGAAATTCCTGCCCTGAAACTCATGCCCTGAATCTCATGCCCTGAAACTCTTGCACTGAAACACCTACCCTAAAACTCATGCCCTGAACCTCATGCCCTGAATTTCCTGCCCTGAAACTCCTGCCATGAAACTCTTGCCTGAATCTCATGCCCTGAAACTCCTGCCATGAAACTCCTGCCCTGAAACTGCTGCCCTGAATCTCAAGCCCAGAAACCACAGACCTGAAACTCATGCCCTGAAACTCATGTCCTGAATCTCATGCCCTGAAACTCATGCCCTGAATCTCATGCCGTGAAACTCCTGCCCTCAAACTCATGCACTGAAACTCATGCCCTGAATCTCCTGTCCTGAAACTCTTGCACTGAATCTCATGCCTTGAAACCTCTGCCCTCAAAATCCTGCACTGAAACTCAAGCCCTGATTCTCCTGCCCTGAAACTCATGCCCTGAAGGTCATACCCTGAAACTCCTACCCTGAATCACCTGCCCTGAAACTCATGCCCTGAATCTCATGCCCTGAAACTGCTGCTCTGAAACTGCTGCGCTGAATCTCAAGCCCGGAAACCACAGACCTGAAACTCATGCCCTGAAACTCATGTCCTGAATCTCATGCCCTGAAACTCCTGCCCTCAAACTCATGCCCTGAATCTCATGCCCTGAAACTCATGCCCTGAATCTCATGCCGTGAAACCCCTGCCCTCAAACTCATGCACTGAAACTCATGCCCTGAATCTCCTGTCCTGAAACTCATGCCCTGAATCTCATGCCCTGAAATTCATGCACTGAAACTCATCCCCTGAATGTCATGCTCTGAAACTCAAGCCCTGATTCTCCTGCCCTGAAACTCACGCCCTGAATCTCATACACTGAAACTCCTGCCCTGAAACTCATGCCCTGAAACTCATGCCCTGAATCTCTTGCCCTGAAACTCCTGCCATGAAACTCCTGCCCTGAAACTGCTGCCCTGAATCTCAAGACCTGAAACCACAGACCTGAAACTCATCCCCTGAAACTCATGTCCTGAATCTCATGCCCTGAAACTCATGCCCTGAATCTCAAGCCCTGAAACTGCTGCGCTGAAACTGCTGCGCTGAATCTCAAGCCCGGAAACCACAGACCTGAAACTCCTGCCCTCAAACTCATGTCATGAATCTCATGCCCTGATAATTATGCCCTGAATGTCATGCCGTGAAACCCTGCCCTCAAACTCATGCACTGAAACTCATGCCCTGAATCTCCTGTCCTGAAACTCATGCCCTGAATCTCATGCCCTGAATCTCATGCCCTGAAATTCATGCACTGAAACTCATCCCCTGAATGTCATGCTCTGAAACTCAAGCCCTGATTCTCCTGCCCTGAAACTCATGTACTGAATCTCATGCCCTGAATCTCATGCCCTGAAACTTCTGCCCTGAAACTCATTCACTGAATCTCATGCGCTAAATCTCATGACCTCAAACTCAAACCGAGAATCTCCTGTCCTGAAACTCATGCCCTGAATCTCAAGCTCTGAAATCCCTGCCCTGAAACTCATGCACTGAAAGACATGCCCTGAAACTCTTGCACTGAAACTCTTGCACTGAAACACCTGCCCTGAATCTCCTGCCCTGAATCTCCTGCCCTGAAACTGCTGCCCTGAATCTCAAGCCCTGAAACCAGAGATTGAAACCCATGCCCTGAAACTCATGCCCTGAATCTCATGCCGTGAAACTCCTGCCCTCAAACTTATGCCCTGAAACTCCTGCCATGAAACTCCTACCCTGAAACTGCTGCCCTGAATCTCAAGCCCTGAAACCACAGACCTGAAACTCATGCCCTGAAACTCATGTCCTGAATCTCATGCCCTGAAACTCATGCCCTGAATCTCATGCCGTGAAGCTCCTGCCCTCAAACTCATGCACTGAAATTCATACCCTGAATCTCCTGTCCTGAAACTCTTGCACTGAATCTCATGCCTTGAAACCCCTGCCCTCAAACTCCTGCACTGAAACTCAAGCCCTGATTCTCCTGCCCTGAAACTCATGCCCTGAAGGTCATACCCTGAAACTCCTACCCTGAATCACCTGCCCTGAAACTCATGCCCTGAATCTCATGCCCTGAAACTGCTGCTCTGAAACTGCTGCGCTGAATCTCAAGCCCGGAAACCACAGACCTGAAACTCATGCCCTGAAACTCATGTACTGAATCTCATGCCCTGAATCTCTTGCCCTGAAACTCCTGCCATGAAACTCCTGCCCTGAAACTGCTGCCCTGAATCTCAAGCCCTGAAACCACAGACCTGAAACTCATCCCCTGAAACTCATGTCCTGAATCTCATGCCCTGAAACTCATGCCCTGAATCTCATGCCGTGAAACTCCTGCCCTCAAACTCATGCACTTAAACTCATGCCCTGAATCTCCTGTCCTGAAACTCTTGCCCTGAATCTCACGCTGTGAAACCCCTGCCCTCAAACTCATGCACTGAAACTCATGCCCTGAATCTCCTGTCCTGAAACTCATGCCCTGAATCTCATGCCCTGAAATTCATGCACTGAAACTCATCCCCTGAATGTCATGCTCTCAAACTCAAGCCCTGATTCTCATGCCCTGAATATCATACCCCGAAACTCCTGCCCTGAATCAGCTGCCCTGAAAATCATGCGCTGAATCTCAAGCCCTGAAACTGCTGCGCTGAAACTGCTGCGCTGAATCTCAAGCCCGGAAACCACAGATCTGAAACTCATGCCCTGAAACTCATGTCCTGAATCTCATGCCCTGAAACTCCTGCCCTCAAACTCATGTCCTGAATCTCATGCCCTGAAAATCATGCCCTGAATCTCATGCCGTGAAACCCTGCCCTCAAACTCATTCACTGAAACTCATGCCCTGAATCTCCTGTCCTGAAACTCATGCCCTGAATCTCATGCCCTGAATCTCATGCCCTGAAATTCATGCACTGAAACTCATCCCCTGAATGTCATGCTCTGAAACTCAAGCCCTGATTCTCCTGCCCTGAAACTCATGTACTGAATCTCATGCCCTGAAACTAATGTCCAGAATCTCATGCCCTGAAACTCCTGCCCTCAAACTCATGCACTGAAACTCATGCCCTGAATCTCATGCCTTCAAACTCCTGTCCTGAATCACATGCCCTGAAACTCATGCCCTGAAACTACTGCACTGAAACTCATGTCCTGAACCTCATACCCTGAAACTGCTGCACTGAATATCATGCCATGAATCTCAATATCCTGAAACTCATGCCCTGAATCTCATGCCCTGAATCTCATGCCCTGAAATTCATGCACTGAAACTGATCCCCTGAATGTCATGCTTGAAACTCAAGCCCTGATTCTCCTGCCCTGAAACTCATGTACTGAATCTCATGCCCTGAATCTCTTTCCCTGAAACTCCTGCCATGAAACTCCTGCCCTGAAACTGCTGCCCTGAATCTCAAGCCCTGAAACCACAGACCTGAAACTCATCCACTGAAACTCATGTCCTGAATCTCATGCCGTGAAACTCCTGCCCTCAAACTCATGCACTTAAACTCATGCTCTGAATCTCCTGTCCTGAAACTCTTGCCCTGAATCTCATGCCGTGAAACCCCTGCCCTCAAACTCATGCACTGAAACTCACGCCCTGAATCTCCTGTCCTGAAACTCATGCTCTGAAACCCAAGCCCTGATTCTCATGCCCTGAAACTCATGCCCTGAATATCATACCCCGAAACTCCTGCCCTGAATCACCTGCCCTGAAACTCATGCCCTGAATCTCAAGCCCTGAAACTGCTGCGCTGAAACTGCTGCGCTGAATCTCAAGCCCGGAAACCACAGACCTGAAACTCATGCCCTGAAACTCATGTCCTGAATCTCATGCCCTGAAACTCCTGCCCTCAAACTCATGTCCTGAATCTCATGCCCTGAAAATCATGCCCTGAATCTCATGCCGTGAAACCCTGCCCTCAAACTCATGCACTGAATCTCATGCCCTGAATCTCATGCCCTGAAATTCATGCACTGAAACTCATCCCCTCAATGTCATGCTCTGAAACTCAAGCCCTGATTCTCCTGCCCTGAAACTCATGTACTGAATCTCATGCCCTGAAACTCATGTCCTGAATCTCATGCCCTGAAACTGCTGCCCTCAAACTCATGCACTGAAACTCATGCCCTGAATCTCATGCCTTCAAACACCTGTCCTGAATCACATGCCCTGAAACTCATGCCCTGAAACTACTGCACTGAAACTCATTTCCTGAACCTCATAACATGAAACTGCTGCCCTGAATATCATGCCATGAATCTCATATCCTGAAACTCATGCCCTGAATTACATGCCCTGAAACTCCTTCACTGAAACTCATGCCCTGAAACTCATGCCATGAATCTCATGCCCTGAAACTTCTGCCCTGAAACTCATGCACTGAATCTCATGCGCTAAATCTCATGACCTCAAACTCAAACCGTGAATCTCCTGCCCTGAAACTCATGCCCTGAATCTCAAGCTCTGAAACCCCTGCCCTGAAACTCATGCACTGAAAGACATGCCCTGAAACTCTTGCACTGAAACTCTTGCACTGAAACACCTGCCCTGAATCTCCTGCCCTGAATCTCCTGCCCTGAAACTGCTGCCCTGAATCTCAAGCCCTGAAACCAGAGATTGAAACCCATGCACTGAAACTCATGCTCTGAATCTCCTGCCCTGAAACTCCTGCACTGAAATACGTGCCCTAAAACACCTGCCTTGAAACTCAAGCCCCGAATCTCATGCCCTGAATCTCCTGCCCTGAATCTCCTGCCTTGAAACTCATGCCCTGAATCTCATGCCCTCAAACTCTTGCACTGAAACACCTGCCCTAAAACACATGCCCTGAATGTCATGCCCTGAAATTCCTGCTCTAAACTCATGCCCTGAATCTCATGCCCTGAAACTCTTGCACTGAAACACCTGCCCTAAAACACATGCCCTGAATGTCATGCCCTGAAATTCCTGCCCTGAAACTCATGCCCTGAATCTCATGCCCTGAAACTCTTGCACTGAAACACGTACCCAAAAACTCATGCCCTGAATCTCATGCCCTGAATTTCCTGCCCTGAAACTCCTGCCATGAAACTCTTGCCCTGAATCTCATGCCCTGAAACTCCTGCCATGAAACTACTGCCCTGAAACTGCTCCCCTGAATCTCAAGCCCTGAAACCACAGACCTGAAAGTCATTCCCTGAAACTCCTGTCCTGAATCTCATGCCCTGAAATTCATGCCCTGAATCTCATGCCGCGAAACTCTTGCCCTCAAACTCCTGCACAGAAACTCAGGCCCTGATTCTCCTGTCCTGAAACTCATGCCCTGAAGGTCTTACCCTGAAACTCCTACCCTGAATCACCTGCCCTGAAACTCATGCTCTGAATCTCATGCCCTGAAACTGCTGCTCTGAAACTGCTGCGCTGAATCTCAAGCCCGGAAACCACAGACCTGAAACTCATGCCCTGAAACTCATGTCCTGAATCTCATGCCCTGAAACTCCTGCCCTCAAACTCATGCCGTGAATCTCATGCCCTGAAACTCATGCCCTGAATCTCATGCCGTGAAACCCCTGCCCTCAAACTCATGCCCTGAATCTCCTGTCCTGAAACTCATGCCCTGAAATTCATGCACTGAAACTCATCCCCTGAATGTCATGCTCTGAAACTCAAGCCCTGATTCTCCTGCCCTGAAACTCACGCCCTGAATCTCATACACTGAAACTCCTGCCCTGAAACTCATGCCCTGAAACTCATGCCCTGAATCTCTTGCCCTGAAACTCCTGCCATGAAACACCTGCCCTGAAACTGCTGCCCTGAATCTCAAGCCCTGAAACCACAGACCTGAAACTCATCCCCTGAAACTCATGTCCTGAATCTCATGCCCTGAAACTCATGCCCTGAATCTGAAGCCCTGAAACTGCTGCGCTGAAACTGCTGCGCTGAATCTCAAGCCCGGAAACCACAGACCTGAAACTCATGCCCTGAAACTCCTGCCCTCAAACTCATGTCATGAATCTCATGCCCTGATAATTATGCCCTGAATCTCATGCCGTGAAACCCTGCCCTCAAACTCATGCACTGAAACTCATGCCCTGAATCTCCTGTCCTGAAACTCATGCCCTGAATCTCATGCCCTGAATCTCATGCCCTGAAATTCATGCACTGAAACTCATCCCCTGAATGTCATGCTCTGAAACTCAAGCCCTGATTCTCCTGCCCTGAAACTCATGTACTGAATCTCATGCCCTGAATCTCATGCCCTGAATCTTCTGCCCTGAAACTCATTCACTGAATCTCATCCGCTAAATCTCATGACCTCAAACTCAAACCGAGAATCTCCTGTCCTGAAACTCATGCCCTGAATCTCAAGCTCTGAAATCCCTGCCCTGAAACTCATGCACTGAAAGACATGCCCTGAAACTCTTGCACTGAAACTCTTGCACTGAAACAACTGCCCTGAATCTCCTGCCCTGAATCTCCTGCCCTGAAACTGCTGCCCTGAATCTCAAGCCCTGAAACCAGAGATTGAAACCCATGCCCTGAAACTCATGCCCTGAATCTCATGCCGTGAAACTCCTGCCCTCAAACTCATGCACTGAAACTCATGCTCTGAATCTCCTGCCCTGAAACTCCTGCACTGAAATACGTGCCCTAAAACACCTGCCTTGAAACTCAAGCCCCAAATCTCATGCCCTGAATCTCCTGCCCTGAATCTCCTGCCTTGAAACTCATGCCCTGAATCTCATGCCCTCAAACTCTTGCTCTGAATCTCCTGCCCTGAAACCCCTGCACTGAAACACGTGCCCTAAAACACCTGCCTTGAAACTCAAGCCCCGAATCTCATGCCCTGAATCTCCTGCCCTGAATCTCCTGCCTTGAAACTCATGCCCTTAATATCACGCCCTCAAACTCTTGCACTGAAACACCTGCCCTAAAACACATGCCCTGAATGTCATGCCCTGAAACTCCTGCTCTAAACTCATGCCCTGAATCTCATGCACTGAAACTCTTGCACTAAAACACCTGCCCTAAAACAAATGCCCTGAATGTCATGCCCTGAAATTCCTGCCCTGAAACTCATGCCCTGAATCTCATGCCCTGAAACTCTTGCACTGAAACACCTACCCTAAAACTCATGCCCTGAACCTCATGCCCTGAATTTCCTGCCCTGAAACTCCTGCCATGAAACTCTTGCCTGAATCTCATGCCCTGAAACTCCTGCCATGAAACTCCTGCCCTGAAACTGCTGCCCTGAATCTCAAGCCCAGAAACCACAGACCTGAAACTCATGCCCTGAAACTCATGTCCTGAATCTCATGCCCTGAAACTCATGCCCTGAATCTCATGCCGTGAAACTCCTGCCCTCAAACTCATGCACTGAAACTCATGCCCTGAATCTCCTGTCCTGAAACTCTTGCACTGAATCTCATGCCTTGAAACCCCTGCCCTCAAAATCCTGCACTGAAACTCAAGCCCTGATTCTCCTGCCCTGAAACTCATGCCCTGAAGGTCATACCCTGAAACTCCTACCCTGAATCACCTGCCCTGAAACTCATGCCCTGAATCTCATGCCCTGAAACTGCTGCTCTGAAACTGCTGCGCTGAATCTCAAGCCCGGAAACCACAGACCTGAAACTCATGCCCTGAAACTCATGTCCTGAATCTCATGCCCTGAAACTCCTGCCCTCAAACTCATGCCCTGAATCTCATGCCCTGAAACTCATGCCCTGAATCTCATGCCGTGAAACCCCTGCCCTCAAACTCATGCACTGAAACTCATGCCCTGAATCTCCTGTCCTGAAACTCATGCCCTGAATCTCATGCCCTGAAATTCATGCACTGAAACTCATCCCCTGAATGTCATGCTCTGAAACTCAAGCCCTGATTCTCCTGCCCTGAAACTCACGCCCTGAATCTCATACACTGAAACTCCTGCCCTGAAACTCATGCCCTGAAACTCATGCCCTGAATCTCTTGCCCTGAAACTCCTGCCATGAAACTCCTGCCCTGAAACTGCTGCCCTGAATCTCAAGCCCTGAAACCACAGACCTGAAACTCATCCCCTGAAACTCATGTCCTGAATCTCATGCCCTGAAACTCATGCCCTGAATCTCAAGCCCTGAAACTGCTGCGCTGAAACTGCTGCGCTGAATCTCAAGCCCGGAAACCACAAACCTGAAACTCCTGCCCTCAAACTCATGTCATGAATCTCATGCCCTGATAATTATGCCCTGAATGTCATGCCGTGAAACCCTGCCCTCAAACTCATGCACTGAAACTCATGCCCTGAATCTCCTGTCCTGAAACTCATGCCCTGAATCTCATGCCCTGAATCTCATGCCCTGAAATTCATGCACTGAAACTCATCCCCTGAATGTCATGCTCTGAAACTCAAGCCCTGATTCTCCTGCCCTGAAACTCATGTACTGAATCTCATGCCCTGAATCTCATGCCCTGAAACTCATTCACTGAATCTCATGCGCTAAATCTCATGGCCTCAAACTCAAACCGAGAATCTCCTGTCCTGAAACTCATGCCCTGAATCTCAAGCTCTGAAATCCCTGCCCTGAAACTCATGCACTGAAAGACATGCCCTGAAACTCTTGCACTGAAACTCTTGCACTGAAACACCTGCCCTGAATCTCCTGCCCTGAATCTCCTGCCCTGAAACTGCTGCCCTGAATCTCAAGCCCTGAAACCAGAGATTGAAACCCATGCCCTGAAACTCATGCCCTGAATCTCATGCCGTGAAACTCCTGCCCTCAAACTTATGCCCTGAAACTCCTGCCATGAAACTCCTACCCTGAAACTGCTGCCCTGAATCTCAAGCCCTGAAACCACAGACCTGAAACTCATGCCCTGAAACTCATGTCCTGAATCTCATGCCCTGAAACTCATGCCCTGAATCTCATGCCGTGAAGCTCCTGCCCTCAAACTCATGCACTGAAATTCATACCCTGAATCTCCTGTCCTGAAACTCTTGCACTGAATCTCATGCCTTGAAACCCCTGCCCTCAAACTCCTGCACTGAAACTCAAGCCCTGATTCTCCTGCCCTGAAACTCATGCCCTGAAGGTCATACCCTGAAACTCCTACCCTGAATCACCTGCCCTGAAACTCATGCCCTGAATCTCATGCCCTGAAACTGCTGCTCTGAAACTGCTGCGCTGAATCTCAAGCCCGGAAACCACAGACCTGAAACTCATGCCCTGAAACTCATGTACTGAATCTCATGCCCTGAATCTCTTGCCCTGAAACTCCTGCCATGAAACTCCTGCCCTGAAACTGCTGCCCTGAATCTCAAGCCCTGAAACCACAGACCTGAAACTCATCCCCTGAAACTCATGTCCTGAATCTCATGCCCTGAAACTCATGCCCTGAATCTCATGCCGTGAAACTCCTGCCCTCAAACTCATGCACTTAAACTCATGCCCTGAATCTCCTGTCCTGAAACTCTTGCCCTGAATCTCACGCTGTGAAACCCCTGCCCTCAAACTCATGCACTGAAACTCATGCCCTGAATCTCCTGTCCTGAAACTCATGCCCTGAATCTCATGCCCTGAAATTCATGCACTGAAACTCATCCCCTGAATGTCATGCTCTCAAACTCAAGCCCTGATTCTCATGCCCTGAATATCATACCCCGAAACTCCTGCCCTGAATCAGCTGCCCTGAAAATCATGCGCTGAATCTCAAGCCCTGAAACTGCTGCGCTGAAACTGCTGCGCTGAATCTCAAGCCCGGAAACCACAGATCTGAAACTCATGCCCTGAAACTCATGTCCTGAATCTCATGCCCTGAAACTCCTGCCCTCAAACTCATGTCCTGAATCTCATGCCCTGAAAATCATGCCCTGAATCTCATGCCGTGAAACCCTGCCCTCAAACTCATTCACTGAAACTCATGCCCTGAATCTCCTGTCCTGAAACTCATGCCCTGAATCTCATGCCCTGAATCTCATGCCCTGAAATTCATGCACTGAAACTCATCCCCTGAATGTCATGCTCTGAAACTCAAGCCCTGATTCTCCTGCCCTGAAACTCATGTACTGAATCTCATGCCCTGAAACTGATGTCCAGAATCTCATGCCCTGAAACTCCTGCCCTCAAACTCATGCACTGAAACTCATGCCCTGAATCTCATGCCTTCAAACTCCTGTCCTGAATCACATGCCCTGAAACTCATGCCCTGAAACTACTGCACTGAAACTCATGTCCTGAACCTCATACCCTGAAACTGCTGCACTGAATATCATGCCATGAATCTCATATCCTGAAACTCATGCCCTGAATCTCATGCCGTGAAACCCCTGCCCTCAAACTCATGCACTGAAACTCATGCCCTGAATCTCCTGTCCTGAAACTCATGCCCTGAAACTCATGTCCTGAATCTCATGCCCTGAAACTCATGCCCTGAATCTCATGCCGTGAAACTCCTGCCCTCAAACTCATGCACTGAAACTCATGCCCTGAATCTCCTGTCCTGAAACTCTTGCACTGAATCTCATGCCTTGAAACCCCTGCCCTCAAACTCCTGCACTGAAACTCAAGCCCTGATTCTCCTACCCTGAATCACCTGCCCTGAAACTCATGCCCTGAATCTCATGCCCTGAAACTGCTGCTCTGAAACTGCTGCGTTGAATCTCAAGCCCGGAAACCACAGACCTGAAACTCATGTCCTGAATCTCATGCCCTGAAACTCCTGCCCTCAAACTCATGCCCTGAATCTCATGCCCTGAAACTCATGCCGTGAATCTCATGCCGTGAAACCCCTGCCCTCAAACTCATGCACTGAAACTCATGCCCTGAATCTCCTGTCCTGAAACTCATGCCCTGAATCTCATGCCCTGAAATTCATGCACTGAAACTCATCCCCTGAATGTCATGCTCTGAAACTCAAGCCCTGATTCTCCTGCCCAGAAACTCTCGCCCTGAATCTCATACACTGAAACTCCTGCCATGAAACTCATGCCCTGAAACTCATGCCCTGAATCTCTTGCCCTGAAACTCCTGCCATGAAACTCCTGCCCTGAAACTGCTGCCCTGAATCTCAAGCCCTGAAACCACAGACCTGAAACTCATCCCCTGAAACTCATGTCCTGAATCTCATGCCCAGAAACTCATGCCCTGAATCTCAAGCCATGAAACTGCTGCGCTGAAACTGCTGCGCTGAATCTCAAGCCCGGAAATTACAGACCTCAAACTCATGCCCTGAAACTCCTGCCCTCAAACTCATGTCCTGAATCTCATGCCCTGAAAATTATGCCCTGAATCTAATGCCGTGAAACCCTGCCCTCAAACTCATGCACTGAAACTCATGCCCTGAATCTCCTGTCCTGAAACTCATGCCCTGAATCTCATGCCCTGAAATTCATGCACTGAAACTCATCCCCTGAATGTCATGCTCTGAAACTCAAGCCCTGATTCTCCTGCCCTGAAACTCATGCACTGAATCTCATGCCCTGAAACTCATGTCCTGAATCTCATGCCCTGAAACTCCTGCCCTCAATCTCATGCACTGAAACTCATGCCCTGAATCTCATGCCTTCAAACTCCTGTCCTGAATCACATGCCCTGAAACTCATGCCCTGAAACTACTGCACTGAAACTCATGTCCTGAACCTCATACCCTGAAACTGCTGTCCTGAATATCATGCCATGAATCTCATATCCTGAAACTCATGCCCTGAATTACATGCCCTGAAAATCCTTCACTGAAACTCATGCCCTGAAACTCATGCCATGAATCTCATGCCCTGTAACTTCTGCCCTGAAACTCATTCACTGAATCTCATGCGCTAAATCTCATGACCTTAAACTCAAACCGTGAATCTCCTGCCCTGAAACTCATGCCCTGAATCTCAAGCTCTGAAACCCCTGCCCTTAATCTCATGCCCTGAATCTCATGCCCTGAAACTGCTGCTCTGAAACTGCTGCGCTGAATCTCAAGCCCGGAAACCACAGACCTGAAACTCATGCCCTGAAACTCATGTACTGAATCTCATGCCCTGAAACTCATGTCCTGAATCTCATGCCCTGAAACTCATGCCCTGAATCTCATCCCTGAAACTACTGCACTGAAACTCATGTCCTCAATCTCATGCCCTGAAACTGCTGCCCTGAATATCATGCCATGAATCTCATATCCTGAAACTCATGCACTGAAAGACATGCCCTGAAACTCTTGCACTGAAACTCTTGCACTGAAACACCTGCCCTGAATCTCCTGCCCTGAATCTCCTGCCCTGAAACTGCTGCCCTGAATCTCAAGCCCTGAAACCAGAGATTGAAACCCATGCCCTGAAACTTATGCCCTGAATCTCATGCCGTGAAACTCCTGCCCTCAAACTCATGCACTGAAACTCATGCTCTGAATCTCCTGCCCTGAAACTCCTGCACTGAAATACGTGCCCTAAAACACCTGCCTTGAAACTCATGCCCTGAATCTCCTGCCCTGAATCTCCTGCCTTGGAACTCATGCCCTGAATCTCATGCCCTCAATCTCTTGCACTGAAACACCTACCCTAAAACTCATGCCCTGAATCTCATGCCCTGAAATTCCTGCCCTGAAACTCATGCCCTGAATCTCATGCCCTGAAACTCTTGCACTGAAACACCTACCCTAAAACTCATGCCCTGAATCTCATGCCCTGAAATTCCTGCCCTGAAACTCATGCCCTGAATCTCATGCCCTGAAACTCCTGCCATGAAACTCTTGCCCTGAATCTCATGCCCTGAAACTCCTGCCATGAAACTCCTGCCCTGAAACTGCTGCCCTGAATCTCAAGTCCTGAATCTCCTGTCCTGAAACTCATGCCCTGAATCTCACGCCCTGAATCTCATGCCCTGAAATTCATGCACTGAAATTCATCCCCTGAATCTCATGCTCTGAAACTCAAGCCCTGATTCTCCTGTCCTGAAACTCATGCGCTGAAACTCATGCCCTGAATCTCATGCCCTGAAACTGCTGCTCTGAAACTGCTGCGCTGAATCTCAAGCCCGGAAACCACAGACCTGAAACTCATGCCCTGAAACTCATGTACTGAATCTCATGCCCTGAAACTCATGTCCTGAATCTCATGCCCTGAAACTCATGCCCTGAATCTCATCCCTGAAACTACTGCACTGAAACTCATGTCCTCAATCTCATGCCCTGAAACTGCTGCCCTGAATATCATGCCATGAATCTCATATCCTGAAACTCATGCCCTGAATTACATGCCCTGAAACTCCTTCACTGAAAATCATGCCCTGAAACTCATGCCTTAAATATCAAGCCCTGAAACTCATGCCCTGAAACTCATGCCCTGAATCTCATGCCCTGAAACTGCTGCTCTGAAACTGCTGCGCTGAATCTCAAGCCCGGAAACCACAGACCTGAAACTCATGCCCTGAAAGTCATGTACTGAATCTCAAGCCCTGAAACTCATGTCCTGAATCTCATGCCCTGAATCTCCTGCCCTCAAACCCATGCACTGAAACTCATGCCCTGAATCTCATGCCTTGAAACTCCTGTCCTGAATCTCATGCCCTGAAATTCATGCCCTGAATCTCATGCCCTGAAACTCCTGCACTGAAACTCATGCCATGAATCTCATATCCTGAAACACACGCCCTGAATTACATGCCGTGAAACTCCTGCCCTGAAACTCATGTCCTGAAACTCATGCTCTGAAACTGCTGCGCTGAATCTCAAGCCCGGAAACCACAGACCTGAAACTCATGCCCTGAAACTCATGTACTGAATCTCATGCCCTGAAACTCATGTCCTGAATCTCATGCCCTGAAACTCATGCCCTGAATCTCATCCCTGAAACTACTGCACTGAAACTCATGTCCTCAATCTCATGCCCTGAAACTGCTGCCCTGAATATCATGCCATGAATCTCATATCCTGAAACTCATGCCCTGAATTACATGCCCTGAAACTTCTTCACTGAAAATCATGCCCTGAAACTCATGCCTTGAATATCAAGCCCTGAAACTCATGCCCTGAAACTCATGCCGTGAATCTCATGCCCTGAAACTGCTGCTCTGAAACTGCTGCCCTGAATCTCAAGCCCTGAAACCACAGACCTGAAACTCATCCCCTGAAACTCATGTCCTGAATCTCATGCCCTGAAACTCATGCCCTGAATCTCATGCCGTGAAACTCCTGCCCTCAAACTCATGCACTTAAACTCATGCCCTGAATCTCCTGTCCTGAAACTCTTGCCCTGAATCTCATGCCGTGAAACCCCTGCCCTCAAACTCATGCACTGAAACTCATGTCCTGAATCTCCTGTCCTGAAACTCATGCCCTGAATCTCATGCCCTGAAATTCATGCACTGAAACTCATCCCCTGAATGTCATGCTCTGAACCTCAAGCCCTGATTCTCATGCCCTGAATATCATACCCCGAAACTCCTGCCCTGAATCACCTGCCCTGAAACTCATGCCCTGAATCTCAAGCCCGGAAACCACAGATCTGAAACTCATGCCCTGAAACTCACGTCCTGAATCTCATGCCGTGAAACTCCTGCCCTCAAACTCAAGTCCTGAATCTCATGCCCTGAAAATCATGCCTTCAAACTCCTGTCCTGAATCACATGCCCTGAAACTCATGCCCTGAAACTACTGCACTGAAACTCATGTCCTGAACCTCATACCCTGAAACTGCTGCACTGAATATCATGCCATGAATCTCATATCCTGAAACTCATGCCCTGAATCTCATGCCGTGAAACCCCTGCCCTCAAACTCATGCACTGAAACTCATGCCCTGAATCTCCTGTCCTGAAACTCATGCCCTGAAACTCATGTCCTGAATCTCATGCCCTGAAACTCATGCCCTGAATCTCATGCCGTGAAACTCCTGCCCTCAAACTCATGCACTGAAACTCATGCCCTGAATCTCCTGTCCTGAAACTCTTGCACTGAATCTCATGCCTTGAAACCCCTGCCCTCAAACTCCTGCACTGAAACTCAAGCCCTGATTCTCCTGCTCTGAAACTCATGACCTGAAGGTCATACCCTGAAACTCCTACCCTGAATCACCTGCCCTGAAACTCATGCCCTGAATCTCATGCCCTGAAACGGCTGCGCTGAATCTCAAGCCCGGAAACCACAGACCTGAAACTCATGCCCTGAAACTCATGTCCTGAATCTCATGCCCTGAAACTCCTGCCCTCAAACTCATGCCCTGAATCTCATGCCCTGAAACTCATGCCGTGAATCTCATGCCGTGAAACCCCTGCCCTCAAACTCATGCACTGAAACTCATGCCCTGAATCTCCTGTCCTGAAACTCATGCCCTGAATCTCATGCCCTGAAATTCATGCACTGAAACTCATCCCCTGAATGTCATGCTCTGAAACTCAAGCCCTGATTCTCCTGCCCTGAAACTCACGCCCTGAATCTCATACACTGAAACTCCTGCCCTGAAACTCATGCCCTGAAACTCATGCCCTGAATCTCTTGCCCTGAAACTCCTGCCATGAAACTCCTGCCCTGAAACTGCTGCCCTGAATCTCAAGCCCTGAAACCACAGACCTGAAACTCATCCCCTGAAACTCATGTCCTGAATCTCATGCCCAGAAACTCATGCCCTGAATCTCAAGCCATGAAACTGCTGCGCTGAAACTGCTGCGCTGAATCTCAAGCCCGGAAACCACAGACCTGAAACTCATGCCCTGAAACTCCTGCCCTCAAACTCATGTCCTGAATCACATGCCCTGAAAATTATGCCCTGAATCTAATGCCGTGAAACCCTGCCCTCAAACTCATGCACTGAAACTCATGCCCTGAATCTCCTGTCCTGAAACTCATGCCCTGAATCTCATGCCCTGAAATTCATGCACTGAAACTCATCCCCTGAATGTCATGCTCTGAAACTCAAGCCCTGATTCTCCTGCCCTGAAACTCATGCACTGAATCTCATGCCCTGAAACTCATGTCCTGAATCTCATGCCCTGAAACTCCTGCCCTCAATCTCATGCACTGAAACTCATGCCCTGAATCTCATGCCTTCAAACTCCTGTCCTGAATCACATGCCCTGAAACTTATGCCCTGAAACTACTGCACTGAAACTCATGTCCTGAACCTCATACCCTGAAACTGCTGTCCTGAATATCATGCCATGAATCTCATATCCTGAAACTCATGCCCTGAATTACATGCCCTAAAAATCCTTCACTGAAACTCATGCCCTGAAACTCATGCCATGAATCTCATGCCCTGTAACTTCTGCCCTGAAACTCATTCACTGAATCTCATGCGCTAAATCTCATGACCTTAAACTCAAACCGTGAATCTCCTGCCCTTAAACTCATGCCCTGAATCTCAAGCTCTGAAACCCCTGCCCTTAAACTCATGCACTGAAAGACATGCCCTGAAACTCTTGCACTGAAACTCTTGCACTGAAACACCTGCCCTGAATCTCCTGCCCTGAAACTGCTGCCCTGAATCTCAAGCCCTGAAACCAGAGATTGAAACCCATGCCCTGAAACTCATGCCCTGAATCTCATGCCGTGAAACTCCTGCCCTCAAACTCATGCACTGAAACTCATGCTCTGAATCTCCTGCCCTGAAACTCCTGCACTGAAATACGTGCCCTAAAACACCTGCCTTGAAACTCAAGCCCCGAATCTCATGCCCTGAATCTCCTGCCTTGAAACTCATGCCCTGAATCTCATGCCCTCAAACTCTTGCTCTGAATCTCCTGCCCTGAAACCCCTGCACTGAAACACGTGCCCTAAAACACCTGCCTTGAAACTCAAGCCTCGAATCTCATGCCCTGAATCTCCTGCCCTGAATCTCCTGCCTTGAAACTCATGCCCTGAATCTCATGCCCTCAAACTCTTGCACTGAAACACCTACCCTAAAACTCATGCCCTGAATCTCATGCCCTGAAATTCCTGCCCTGAAACTCATGCCCTGAATCTCATGCCCTGAAACTCTTGCACTGAAACACCTTCCCTAAAACTCATGCCCTGAATCTCATGCCCTGAAATTCCTGCCCTGAAACTCATACCCTGAATCTCATGCCCTGAAACTCCTGCCATGAAACTCTTGCCCTGAATCTCATGCCCTGAAACTCCTGCCATGAAACTCCTGCCCTGAAACTGCTGCCCTGAATCTCAAGCCCTGAAACCACAGACCTGAAACTCATGCCCTGAAACTTATGACCTGAATCTCATGCCCTGAAACTCATGCCCTGAATCTCATGCCGTGAAACTGCTGCCCTCAAACTCATGCACTGAAACTCATGCCCTGAATCTCCTGTCCTGAAACTCATGCCCTGAATCTCACGCCCTGAATCTCATGCCCTGAAATTCATGCACTGAAATTCATCCCCTCAATCTCATGCTCTGAAACTCAAGCTCTGATTCTCCTGCCCTGAAACTCATGCGCTGAAACTCATGCCCTGAATCTCATGCCCTGAAACTGCTGCTCTGAAACTGCTGCGCTGAATCTCAAGCCCGGAAACCACAGACCTGAAACTCATGCCCTGAAACTCATGTACTGAATCTCATGCCCTGAAACTCATGTCCTGAATCTCATGCCCTGAAACTCATGCCCTGAATCTCATCCCTGAAACTACTGCACTGAAACTCATGTCCTCAATCTCATGCCCTGAAACTGCTGCCCTGAATATCATGCCATGAATCTCATATCCTGAAACTCATGCCCTGAATTACATGCCCTGAAACTCCTTCACTGAAAATCATGCCCTGAAACTCATGCCTTGAATATCAAGCCCTGAAACTCATGCCCTGAAACTCATGCCCTGAATCTCATGCCCTGAAACTGCTGCTCTGAAACTGCTGCGCTGAATCTCAAGCCCGGAAACCACAGACCTGAAACTCATGCCCTGAAAGTCATGTACTGAATCTCAAGCCCTGAAACTCATCTCCTGAATCTCATGCCCTGAAACTCCTGCCCTCAAACCCATGCACTGAAACTCATGCCCTGAATCTCATGCCTTGAAACTCCTGTCCTGAATCTCATGCCCTGAAATTCATGCCCTGAATCTCATGCCCTGAAACTCCTGCACTGAAACTCATGCCATGAATCTCATATCCTGAAACACACGCCCTGAATTACATGCCGTGAAACTCCTGCCCTGAAACTCATGTCCTGAAACTCATGCTCTGAAACTGCTGCGCTGAATCTCAAGCCCGGAAACCACAGACCTGAAACTCATGCCCTGAAACTCATGTACTGAATCTCATGCCCTGAAACTCATGTCCTGAATCTCATGCCCTGAAACTCATGCCCTGAATCTCATCCCTGAAACTACTGCACTGAAACTCATGTCCTCAATCTCATGCCCTGAAACTGCTGCCCTGAATATCATGCCATGAATCTCATATCCTGAAACTCATGCCCTGAATCTCATGCCCTGAAACTCATGCCCTGAATCTCATGCCGTGAAACCCCTGCCCTCAAACTCATGCACTGAAACTCATGCCCTGAATCTCCTGTCCTGAAACTCATGCCCTGAATCTCATGCCCTGAAATTCATGCACTGAAACTCATCCCCTGAATGTCATGCTCTGAAACTCAAGCCCTGATTCTCCTGCCCTGAAACTCACGCCCTGAATCTCATACACTGAAACTCCTGCCCTGAAACTCATGCCCTGAAACTCATGCCCTGAATCTCTTGCCCTGAAACTCCTGCCATGAAACTCCTGCCCTGAAACTGCTGCCCTGAATCTCAAGCCCTGAAACCACAGACCTGAAACTCATCCCCTGAAACTCATGTCCTGAATCTCATGCCCAGAAACTCATGCCCTGAATCTCAAGCCATGAAACTGCTGCGCTGAAACTGCTGCGCTGAATCTCAAGCCCGGAAACCACAGACCTGAAACTCATGCCCTGAAACTCCTGCCCTCAAACTCATGTCCTGAATCACATGCCCTGAAAATTATGCCCTGAATCTAATGCCGTGAAACCCTGCCCTCAAACTCATGCACTGAAACTCATGCCCTGAATCTCCTGTCCTGAAACTCATGTACTGAATCTCATGCCCTGAAACTGATGTCCAGAATCTCATGCCCTGAAACTCCTGCCCTCAAACTCATGCACTGAAACTCATGCCCTGAATCTCATGCCTTCAAACTCCTGTCCTGAATCACATGCCCTGAAACTCATGCCCTGAAACTACTGCACTGAAACTCATGTCCTGAACCTCATACCCTGAAACTGCTGCACTGAATATCATGCCATGAATCTCATATCCTGAAACTCATGCCCTGAATCTCATGCCGTGAAACCCCTGCCCTCAAACTCATGCACTGAAACTCATGCCCTGAATCTCCTGTCCTGAAACTCATGCCCTGAAACTCATGTCCTGAATCTCATGCCCTGAAACTCATGCCCTGAATCTCATGCCGTGAAACTCCTGCCCTCAAACTCATGCACTGAAACTCATGCCCTGAATCTCCTGTCCTGAAACTCTTGCACTGAATCTCATGCCTTGAAACCCCTGCCCTCAAACTCCTGCACTGAAACTCAAGCCCTGATTCTCCTACCCTGAATCACCTGCCCTGAAACTCATGCCCTGAATCTCATGCCCTGAAACTGCTGCTCTGAAACTGCTGCGTTGAATCTCAAGCCCGGAAACCACAGACCTGAAACTCATGTCCTGAATCTCATGCCCTGAAACTCCTGCCCTCAAACTCATGCCCTGAATCTCATGCCCTGAAACTCATGCCGTGAATCTCATGCCGTGAAACCCCTGCCCTCAAACTCATGCACTGAAACTCATGCCCTGAATCTCCTGTCCTGAAACTCATGCCCTGAATCTCATGCCCTGAAATTCATGCACTGAAACTCATCCCCTGAATGTCATGCTCTGAAACTCAAGCCCTGATTCTCCTGCCCAGAAACTCTCGCCCTGAATCTCATACACTGAAACTCCTGCCATGAAACTCATGCCCTGAAACTCATGCCCTGAATCTCTTGCCCTGAAACTCCTGCCATGAAACTCCTGCCCTGAAACTGCTGCCCTGAATCTCAAGCCCTGAAACCACAGACCTGAAACTCATCCCCTGAAACTCATGTCCTGAATCTCATGCCCAGAAACTCATGCCCTGAATCTCAAGCCATGAAACTGCTGCGCTGAAACTGCTGCGCTGAATCTCAAGCCCGGAAACCACAGACCTCAAACTCATGCCCTGAAACTCCTGCCCTCAAACTCATGTCCTGAATCTCATGCCCTGAAAATTATGCCCTGAATCTAATGCCGTGAAACCCTGCCCTCAAACTCATGCACTGAAACTCATGCCCTGAATCTCCTGTCCTGAAACTCATGCCCTGAATTTCATGCCCTGAAATTCATGCACTGAAACTCATCCCCTGAATGTCATGCTCTGAAACTCAAGCCCTGATTCTCCTGCCCTGAAACTCATGCACTGAATCTCATGCCCTGAAACTCATGTCCTGAATCTCATGCCCTGAAACTCCTGCCCTCAATCTCATGCACTGAAACTCATGCCCTGAATCTCATGCCTTCAAACTCCTGTCCTGAATCACATGCCCTGAAACTCATGCCCTGAAACTACTGCACTGAAACTCATGTCCTGAACCTCATACCCTGAAACTGCTGTCCTGAATATCATGCCATGAATCTCATATCCTGAAACTCATGCCCTGAATTACATGCCCTGAAAATCCTTCACTGAAACTCATGCCCTGAAACTCATGCCATGAATCTCATGCCCTGTAACTTCTGCCCTGAAACTCATTCACTGGAAAATCTCATGCGCTAAATCTCATGACCTTAAACTCAAACCGTGAATCTCCTGCCCTGAAACTCATGCCCTGAATCTCAAGCTCTGAAACCCCTGCCCTTAAACTCATGCACTGAAAGACATGCCCTGAAACTCTTGCACTGAAACTCTTGCACTGAAACACCTGCCCTGAATCTCCTGCCCTGAATCTCCTGCCCTGAAACTGCTGCCCTGAATCTCAAGCCCTGAAACCAGAGATTGAAACCCATGCCCTGAAACTTATGCCCTGAATCTCATGCCGTGAAACTCCTGCCCTCAAACTCATGCACTGAAACTCATGCTCTGAATCTCCTGCCCTGAAACTCCTGCACTGAAATACGTGCCCTAAAACACCTGCCTTGAAACTCATGCCCTGAATCTCCTGCCCTGAATCTCCTGCCTTGGAACTCATGCCCTGAATCTCATGCCCTCAATCTCTTGCACTGAAACACCTACCCTAAAACTCATGCCCTGAATCTCATGCCCTGAAATTCCTGCCCTGAAACTCATGCCCTGAATCTCATGCCCTGAAACTCTTGCACTGAAACACCTACCCTAAAACTCATGCCCTGAATCTCATGCCCTGAAATTCCTGCCCTGAAACTCATGCCCTGAATCTCATGCCCTGAAACTCCTGCCATGAAACTCTTGCCCTGAATCTCATGCCCTGAAACTCCTGCCATGAAACTCCTGCCCTGAAACTGCTGCCCTGAATCTCAAGTCCTGAATCTCCTGTCCTGAAACTCATGCCCTGAATCTCACGCCCTGAATCTCATGCCCTGAAATTCATGCACTGAAATTCATCCCCTGAATCTCATGCTCTGAAACTCAAGCCCTGATTCTCCTGTCCTGAAACTCATGCGCTGAAACTCATGCCCTGAATCTCATGCCCTGAAACTGCTGCTCTGAAACTGCTGCGCTGAATCTCAAGCCCGGAAACCACAGACCTGAAACTCATGCCCTGAAACTCATGTACTGAATCTCATGCCCTGAAACTCATGTCCTGAATCTCATGCCCTGAAACTCATGCCCTGAATCTCATCCCTGAAACTACTGCACTGAAACTCATGTCCTCAATCTCATGCCCTGAAACTGCTGCCCTGAATATCATGCCATGAATCTCATATCCTGAAACTCATGCCCTGAATTACATGCCCTGAAACTCCTTCACTGAAAATCATGCCCTGAAACTCATGCCTTAAATATCAAGCCCTGAAACTCATGCCCTGAAACTCATGCCCTGAATCTCATGCCCTGAAACTGCTGCTCTGAAACTGCTGCGCTGAATCTCAAGCCCGGAAACCACAGACCTGAAACTCATGCCCTGAAAGTCATGTACTGAATCTCAAGCCCTGAAACTCATGTCCTGAATCTCATGCCCTGAATCTCCTGCCCTCAAACCCATGCACTGAAACTCATGCCCTTGAATCTCATGCCTTGAAACTCCTGTCCTGAATCTCATGCCCTGAAATTCATGCCCTGAATCTCATGCCCTGAAACTCCTGCACTGAAACTCATGCCATGAATCTCATATCCTGAAACACACGCCCTGAATTACATGCCGTGAAACTCCTGCCCTGAAACTCATGTCCTGAAACTCATGCTCTGAAACTGCTGCGCTGAATCTCAAGCCCGGAAACCACAGACCTGAAACTCATGCCCTGAAACTCATGTACTGAATCTCATGCCCTGAAACTCATGTCCTGAATCTCATGCCCTGAAACTCATGCCCTGAATCTCATCCCTGAAACTACTGCACTGAAACTCATGTCCTCAATCTCATGCCCTGAAACTGCTGCCCTGAATATCATGCCATGAATCTCATATCCTGAAACTCATGCCCTGAATTACATGCCCTGAAACTTCTTCACTGAAAATCATGCCCTGAAACTCATGCCTTGAATATCAAGCCCTGAAACTCATGCCCTGAAACTCATGCCGTGAATCTCATGCCCTGAAACTGCTGCTCTGAAACTGCTGCCCTGAATCTCAAGCCCTGAAACCACAGACCTGAAACTCATCCCCTGAAACTCATGTCCTGAATCTCATGCCCTGAAACTCATGCCCTGAATCTCATGCCGTGAAACTCCTGCCCTCAAACTCATGCACTTAAACTCATGCCCTGAATCTCCTGTCCTGAAACTCTTGCCCTGAATCTCATGCCGTGAAACCCCTGCCCTCAAACTCATGCACTGAAACTCATGTCCTGAATCTCCTGTCCTGAAACTCATGCCCTGAATCTCATGCCCTGAAATTCATGCACTGAAACTCATCCCCTGAATGTCATGCTCTGAACCTCAAGCCCTGATTCTCATGCCCTGAATATCATACCCCGAAACTCCTGCCCTGAATCACCTGCCCTGAAACTCATGCCCTGAATCTCAAGCCCGGAAACCACAGATCTGAAACTCATGCCCTGAAACTCACGTCCTGAATCTCATGCCGTGAAACTCCTGCCCTCAAACTCAAGTCCTGAATCTCATGCCCTGAAAATCATGCCTTCAAACTCCTGTCCTGAATCACATGCCCTGAAACTCATGCCCTGAAACTACTGCACTGAAACTCATGTCCTGAACCTCATACCCTGAAACTGCTGCACTGAATATCATGCCATGAATCTCATATCCTGAAACTCATGCCCTGAATCTCATGCCGTGAAACCCCTGCCCTCAAACTCATGCACTGAAACTCATGCCCTGAATCTCCTGTCCTGAAACTCATGCCCTGAAACTCATGTCCTGAATCTCATGCCCTGAAACTCATGCCCTGAATCTCATGCCGTGAAACTCCTGCCCTCAAACTCATGCACTGAAACTCATGCCCTGAATCTCCTGTCCTGAAACTCTTGCACTGAATCTCATGCCTTGAAACCCCTGCCCTCAAACTCCTGCACTGAAACTCAAGCCCTGATTCTCCTGCTCTGAAACTCATGACCTGAAGGTCATACCCTGAAACTCCTACCCTGAATCACCTGCCCTGAAACTCATGCCCTGAATCTCATGCCCTGAAACGGCTGCGCTGAATCTCAAGCCCGGAAACCACAGACCTGAAACTCATGCCCTGAAACTCATGTCCTGAATCTCATGCCCTGAAACTCCTGCCCTCAAACTCATGCCCTGAATCTCATGCCCTGAAACTCATGCCGTGAATCTCATGCCGTGAAACCCCTGCCCTCAAACTCATGCACTGAAACTCATGCCCTGAATCTCCTGTCCTGAAACTCATGCCCTGAATCTCATGCCCTGAAATTCATGCACTGAAACTCATCCCCTGAATGTCATGCTCTGAAACTCAAGCCCTGATTCTCCTGCCCTGAAACTCACGCCCTGAATCTCATACACTGAAACTCCTGCCCTGAAACTCATGCCCTGAAACTCATGCCCTGAATCTCTTGCCCTGAAACTCCTGCCATGAAACTCCTGCCCTGAAACTGCTGCCCTGAATCTCAAGCCCTGAAACCACAGACCTGAAACTCATCCCCTGAAACTCATGTCCTGAATCTCATGCCCAGAAACTCATGCCCTGAATCTCAAGCCATGAAACTGCTGCGCTGAAACTGCTGCGCTGAATCTCAAGCCCGGAAACCACAGACCTGAAACTCATGCCCTGAAACTCCTGCCCTCAAACTCATGTCCTGAATCACATGCCCTGAAAATTATGCCCTGAATCTAATGCCGTGAAACCCTGCCCTCAAACTCATGCACTGAAACTCATGCCCTGAATCTCCTGTCCTGAAACTCATGCCCTGAATCTCATGCCCTGAAATTCATGCACTGAAACTCATGCCCTGAATGTCATGCTCTGAAACTCAAGCCCTGATTCTCCTGCCCTGAAACTCATGCACTGAATCTCATGCCCTGAAACTCATGTCCTGAATCTCATGCCCTGAAACTCCTGCCCTCAATCTCATGCACTGAAACTCATGCCCTGAATCTCATGCCTTCAAACTCCTGTCCTGAATCACATGCCCTGAAACTTATGCCCTGAAACTACTGCACTGAAACTCATGTCCTGAACCTCATACCCTGAAACTGCTGTCCTGAATATCATGCCATGAATCTCATATCCTGAAACTCATGCCCTGAATCTCATGCCCTGAAATTCATGCACTGAAAACTCATCCCCTGAATGTCATGCTCTGAAACTCAAGCCCTGATTCTCCTGCCCTGAAACTCACGCCCTGAATCTCATACACTGAAACTCCTGCCCTGAAACTCATGCCCTGAAACTCATGCCCTGAATCTCTTGCCCTGAAACTCCTGCCATGAAACTCCTGCCCTGAAACTGCTGCCCTGAATCTCAAGCCCTGAAACCACAGACCTGAAACTCATCCCCTGAAACTCATGTCCTGAATCTCATGCCCAGAAACTCATGCCCTGAATCTCAAGCCATGAAACTGCTGCGCTGAAACTGCTGCGCTGAATCTCAAGCCCGGAAACCACAGACCTGAAACTCATGCCCTGAAACTCCTGCCCTCAAACTCATGTCCTGAATCACATGCCCTGAAAATTATGCCCTGAATCTAATGCCGTGAAACCCTGCCCTCAAACTCATGCACTGAAACTCATGCCCTGAATCTCCTGTCCTGAAACTCATGCCCTGAATCTCATGCCCTGAAATTCATGCACTGAAACTCATGCCCTGAATGTCATGCTCTGAAACTCAAGCCCTGATTCTCCTGCCCTGAAACTCATGCACTGAATCTCATGCCCTGAAACTCATGTCCTGAATCTCATGCCCTGAAACTCCTGCCCTCAATCTCATGCACTGAAACTCATGCCCTGAATCTCATGCCTTCAAACTCCTGTCCTGAATCACATGCCCTGAAACTTATGCCCTGAAACTACTGCACTGAAACTCATGTCCTGAACCTCATACCCTGAAACTGCTGTCCTGAATATCATGCCATGAATCTCATATCCTGAAACTCATGCCCTGAATTACATGCCCTAAAAATCCTTCACTGAAACTCATGCCCTGAAACTCATGCCATGAATCTCATGCCCTGTAACTTCTGCCCTGAAACTCATTCACTGAATCTCATGCGCTAAATCTCATGACCTTAAACTCAAACCGTGAATCTCCTGCCCTTAAACTCATGCCCTGAATCTCAAGCTCTGAAACCCCTGCCCTTAAACTCATGCACTGAAAGACATGCCCTGAAACTCTTGCACTGAAACTCTTGCACTGAAACACCTGCCCTGAATCTCCTGCCCTGAAACTGCTGCCCTGAATCTCAAGCCCTGAAACCAGAGATTGAAACCCATGCCCTGAAACTCATGCCCTGAATCTCATGCCGTGAAACTCCTGCCCTCAAACTCATGCACTGAAACTCATGCTCTGAATCTCCTGCCCTGAAACTCCTGCACTGAAATACGTGCCCTAAAACACCTGCCTTGAAACTCAAGCCCCGAATCTCATGCCCTGAATCTCCTGCCTTGAAACTCATGCCCTGAATCTCATGCCCTCAAACTCTTGCTCTGAATCTCCTGCCCTGAAACCCCTGCACTGAAACACGTGCCCTAAAACACCTGCCTTGAAACTCAAGCCTCGAATCTCATGCCCTGAATCTCCTGCCCTGAATCTCCTGCCTTGAAACTCATGCCCTGAATCTCATGCCCTCAAACTCTTGCACTGAAACACCTACCCTAAAACTCATGCCCTGAATCTCATGCCCTGAAATTCCTGCCCTGAAACTCATGCCCTGAATCTCATGCCCTGAAACTCTTGCACTGAAACACCTACCCTAAAACTCATGCCCTGAATCTCATGCCCTGAAATTCCTGCCCTGAAACTCATACCCTGAATCTCATGCCCTGAAACTCCTGCCATGAAACTCTTGCCCTGAATCTCATGCCCTGAAACTCCTGCCATGAAACTCCTGCCCTGAAACTGCTGCCCTGAATCTCAAGCCCTGAAACCACAGACCTGAAACTCATGCCCTGAAACTTATGACCTGAATCTCATGCCCTGAAACTCATGCCCTGAATCTCATGCCGTGAAACTGCTGCCCTCAAACTCATGCACTGAAACTCATGCCCTGAATCTCCTGTCCTGAAACTCATGCCCTGAATCTCACGCCCTGAATCTCATGCCCTGAAATTCATGCACTGAAATTCATCCCCTCAATCTCATGCTCTGAAACTCAAGCTCTGATTCTCCTGCCCTGAAACTCATGCGCTGAAACTCATGCCCTGAATCTCATGCCCTGAAACTGCTGCTCTGAAACTGCTGCGCTGAATCTCAAGCCCGGAAACCACAGACTTGAAACTCATGCCCTGAAACTCATGTACTGAATCTCATGCCCTGAAACTCATGTCCTGAATCTCATGCCCTGAAACTCATGCCCTGAATCTCATCCCTGAAACTACTGCACTGAAACTCATGTCCTCAATCTCATGCCCTGAAACTGCTGCCCTGAATATCATGCCATGAATCTCATATCCTGAAACTCATGCCCTGAATTACATGCCCTGAAACTCCTTCACTGAAAATCATGCCCTGAAACTCATGCCTTGAATATCAAGCCCTGAAACTCATGCCCTGAAACTCATGCCCTGAATCTCATGCCCTGAAACTGCTGCTCTGAAACTGCTGCGCTGAATCTCAAGCCCGGAAACCACAGACCTGAAACTCATGCCCTGAAAGTCATGTACTGAATCTCAAGCCCTGAAACTCATCTCCTGAATCTCATGCCCTGAAACTCCTGCCCTCAAACCCATGCACTGAAACTCATGCCCTGAATCTCATGCCTTGAAACTCCTGTCCTGAATCTCATGCCCTGAAATTCATGCCCTGAATCTCATGCCCTGAAACTCCTGCACTGAAACTCATGCCATGAATCTCATATCCTGAAACACACGCCCTGAATTACATGCCGTGAAACTCCTGCCCTGAAACTCATGTCCTGAAACTCATGCTCTGAAACTGCTGCGCTGAATCTCAAGCCCGGAAACCACAGACCTGAAACTCATGCCCTGAAACTCATGTACTGAATCTCATGCCCTGAAACTCATGTCCTGAATCTCATGCCCTGAAACTCATGCCCTGAATCTCATCCCTGAAACTACTGCACTGAAACTCATGTCCTCAATCTCATGCCCTGAAACTGCTGCCCTGAATATCATGCCATGAATCTCATATCCTGAAACTCATCCCCTGAATTACATGCCCTGAAACTCCTTCACTGAAAATCATGCCCTGAAACTCATGCTTTGAATATCAAGCCCTGAAACTCATGCCGTGAATCTCATGCCCTGAAACTGC